>NC_056744.1:352381056-352461056 GCF_019279795.1 Protopterus annectens
TAACATGCTGTTGATATTTAAGCATATGAAACTGGCAGTTTAAAGCCCTGACTGCCAAGGTTGCAGACGTATAAACCTTCTTACCCCATCTATCCAGCACTCTGGAATCTCTATCAGAAGGGGTAGGATTTTTGGCTCTAGAAGCCTTACCACCCCTTGGGACCCTGAGAAATAGTCTCAGGATCAGTAGCAGGATTTTTGAAAAGAAATTTGTGGGAGTCAGGAACCCTGTAATATCTGTCTGGCTTACTAGGAGCCGGAGGCAGGGAATAAGGAGCCATGCTTGATTCCGAGAACACATCAACAATGTCTAATACAGGAGGTATTGCCAAAGGCCTATGCTGAGGAAGAAGAAAATCCCTAAGCCTCTTTTTTTCATTCACAGAAGTCCCAGTGAAAATGTTCCCTTAAAGTATGCAAAAGTCTCTCCAAAAGACTAATCCTCAGGAGGAGATGCAGATGGGACGGATTCCTTTGCATCAGAATCCTCATAAGATGGAATAGAAAATTCCTGATCAGAAGAGGGATCAGAAGAAATGGAAACCTGATCTGAAGATTCATAATCAGTGCCTTGCCTAGGCCTCTTAGCAGGGGGGGGGGGTCGGGAACCCCTGATCAAGGTAATTAAATCCTCAGCCATTTTGCTCATTTGTTTTTCTAGGCATAGGGGCCTGAGCACGTAGCTCATGCGTCGGATTTTTAGACATAGAAGTCTGTTTTGACATTGTTTTTGTTGATGGCGTCTGTTTAATATAAAAATGTTGAGAGGCCTGAAAACGCCCTCAGAAGCCGGTGCCTGCTCAACGGCTCCAGACCCCTCCAAGGGAGGGATATCCGCGGGTTCAATACTTTGCGAATCTCGCGGCATACCGGATTCCGAATGGGTCTCGGTAGAGGCCTGCGACTCAAAAGTAGTGGGTATCAGGGGCAGCGAAAGCGCCTCACTGAGTACCGGCGAACCGACTGACTTAGGAGAAGCTTTGTCGTCGGTTTTGGACCTCGACAGTCTCTCTCTTTCCTTTCATTTTTTGTGAACTCCAGTAGTTGGATTGCTAACGGACGACATTTCAGGGTAGTTAAATCCTGAACCACAATATTTAGAAGCAAAAATATACCGACGTTTAATAGTGTGTTGGTTAAATTTAGCACAAAACAGACAGCAAGGCATGTTGTGATCAGGGTCTAGGCAAGGAATACAGTACAAATGAAAATCTTTGAGCTATTTGCTTCACACAAGTAATACAATTATTAACTTTTACTGACATCAGTAAGGAGCAAGAAAAAGTTTCCCCAACGGGGTACTTAGCTTTAGTTTGAATACTTCGGTTCTGAAAAGCGAAAACGAAAATTTCAGGAGTCTGCCAA
The DNA here is from genome assembly GCF_019279795.1 of Protopterus annectens. Lineage (NCBI taxonomy): Eukaryota > Metazoa > Chordata > Ceratodontiformes > Protopteridae > Protopterus > Protopterus annectens. The sequence continues at coordinate 352,382,422 of NC_056744.1, forward strand.
CCAGCACTTGCGAACTGCTTCTGCTTCGGGCACCGCACGGCAAGAAAGACTGGTTAAAATGGCGTTGGCTGCATGTTTTATACCCCTGACGACCTGACGTCATGGAAGAGGAGACAGTAACCGACGCAGGACTGAAGACTTTGTTATGCAGGCTGACTGAGGGCAACCTGCCAGCAGATTACCCCAAATGTAATGGACTGCAACAGTGAAACACAAAGAACATTTGGTCAGGGAGGCTGCCAAGAGACCTACAGCAACACTGAATGAGTGTGCAGGAATTTCTGGCAAGTACTGATTGTGTACTACATGCAACAGCAATGTCCCGTATTCTCCATACGTATGGGGGAGGGAGTAGGGTTGCAAGACAGAAGCCTTTTCTTACACAGAAAAAACATCCAAGTCTGGATAAAATTTGCAGAACAATGCGTCAAGTCTCCAAAAAGCATGTGGGAAAATGTGTTTTGGTCTGAGACCAAGGATGAACTTTTTGTCCACAATTTCAAAAGGTACATTTGGCACAAAAACATTATCGCATTACCAAAAGAAAACCACCCACACGGTGAAGCATGGTGCTGGCAGTATTGTGCTTTGGGGTTGCTTTTCTTCAGCTGGAATTGGGGCTTTACTCAAGGTGGAGTGAATTATGAAAAGTTCCAAATACCAGTTACTTTTGGCCCAAAACATTCAGGAGTCTGCTACAAAGCTGATGGAAGAGGAATTTCACCTTTCAACATGACAATGACCCCAAGCATACATCCAGATCAACAAAAGAATGGTTTCACCAGAAGAAAGTTAAAGTTTTGGAATGGCCCAGCCAGAGCCCAAACAATAGAAAATATGTGAAGTGACCTGAAGAGGGCTGTGCACAAGAGATGCCCTCACAATTTGACAGATTTGGAGTGCTTTGGAAAGGAAGAGTGGGCAAATATTGCCAAGTCAAGATGTGCCATGCTGATAAGACTCCTACCCAAGAGGACTGAATGCTGTAATTAAATCAAAAGGTGCAACAAACTATTAGTTTAAGAGTGTGCACACTTATGCAACCAGCTTGTAAGTTTTTTATTTTTTATATTTTTCCCCTAATAGATTTGTTTTTCAACTGAACTGTACATGTTATAGGTCACATTAAAAGGTGGGAAAAGCTTTGAAATTATTTAGTGTGGTCTCTTTTTTTACATCACAAAAAAGTACAGTTTTGTACCTACCATAAATGTAGATGTTCGAGGATCCACATTGCTGCAGTCCTAACTATTGGGTAGTCCGCTGTCCAGTCGGCCCGAATACCAAAGTATAAGGCTGACGTTGGTCAGGGCGCATTAGACTGACGTCAGTACGTCAGGGTACTAATGCGCATGACCGACGCCATATCCTCAGTCTTTTCTTGCCCCAGATGTCAGAAGACCCTAAAAAGACAAGGCCCAATATACCTGCACCAAAAATATGTACAATATATACAAAAATATCAGCATATAACCTCACCTACACAACCACCCCTAAACACAGAGGGGAAGGAGGGAGGGTAAATTGGACTGCAGCAATGTGGATCCTCGAACATCTACATTTATGGTAGGTACAAAACTGTACTATGTTCTTCGTTCCACATTGCTGCAGTCCTAACTATTGGGTAGAATCCCAAAGCAGAGGTAAGGGAGGCTGGCAAATCAAAAAGAAGCAGGAGCTGACAACATGCCTTGCAAAATAGCTGTGGCAAAACCAGCCCTAGACTTAGAGTAGAGAGGAAGGTGATAATGCTTAGAGAAAGTATGCACTGAACTCCAAGTAGCTGCCTCCAAAATAACCTTAGTTGCCACCCCCCTTAGAAATGCTGTTGAAGTGGCAGTAGCCCTAGTGGAATGAGGCCTAATCCCAGCTGGAACCTCCTTGCCATGATGGGAATAACAAAATGCAATGCAAAACCCAATCCACCTAGAAATAGTTTGTTTTGACACAGGCTTGCCCTGCGAACTCAAAGCAAAAGAAACAAACAACTGCTGAGACTGCCTAAAATCCTTAGTCCTGCTCAAATAATAACGCAATTGCCTGTGCACATCTAAAGTGTGCAAAATCTTTTCCCCTTTATTTTGGGGGTCTGCAGAAAAAGTAGGCAAATGAATAGTTTGGTTTAAAGCCACACTAGAAACCACCTTAGGCATAAAAGAAGGATTAGTACGTAATGATACCCTATCCTTATGGAAAATCAAAAAGGGCTCTACTGCCATAAGGGCCTGCAACTCAGACACCCTTCTTGCAGAAGTAATAGCCAACAGAAAAACAGTCTTCCATGACAAGTATTTCAATTCAGCAGTAGCCGCAGGCTCAAAAGGTTGTAGAGTAAGTTTTTCCAACACAAAATTGAGATCCCAAGCAGGAGTAGGAGCTCTACGTGGGGGTCTTATATTCTTTGCCCCTCTAAGAAACTGCTTGAACAAAGGATGCGAAAACAATGGTGGGTCACAATCATAGTGAGCTGAAATTGCTGCAGCATGAATCTTAATGGAAGAGAAGGACAAACCTTTGTCCAATAACTCAGTAAGATATTGAAGAGCCACACTCAAATTAGGCTCAGAAATCTCCAAATTCTTTGCTGTACTCCAAAATAAAAATCTCTTCCATTTGTCTGCGTACACTTTCCTTGTACTAGGTCTTCTAGCTTCCATAATCACATTTAAAACTTGTTGAGGAAGTTGAGACCTGCTGTGTTTCAACACAGAATATGCCAGGCTGTTAGATGAAGAGAGTGGAGCTTGACATTGAGCAGATGACCGTCCGTCTGAGATAACAGATGTGGAATCAAAGGTAAAGGCCATGGAGGCTTCCTTACCAGACTCCTTAGTAGTGGGTACCAGTGTTGCCGAGGCCAATCTGGAGCTATTAAAATCATCCTTGGCTTGTCTTGTCTGACTTTTAAGAGCACCTTTGGAAGAAGAGGCAGAGGTGGAAAGGCATACACATGAAGATTTTTCCAACTGAAAGAAAGAGCATCCACTTTCCAAGCTGTGTGATGAAACCCCTTTGTGCAAAACTTTGGCAGCTGGTGGTTTAGTGGAGAAGCGAACAGATCTATGTCTGGAGTTCCCAGGACACTGTCAATTTCTGAAATACATGAAGATCCAGTTTCCACTGTGGGGATCCATGATTTGTCTGCTTAACACATCTGCTAAGGAGTTCTGTGCTCCGGCAGAAACCTTGCCTGAAGAGTTAGTTGCAAGCTGAGCGCAGTCTCCCATAAAATCATTGCTTGCCTGCATAGAGGATAAGAATGTGTTCCCCTTGTTTGTTGATGTACCACATGACAGTTGTGTTGTCTGTTAGAATCAACACCTGCCCTGGAAGAAGTAACTCCTTGAAAGCCATTAATGCAAACTGGACTGCTAACATCTCCTTCATGTTGATATGTAGATGCTGTAGTCTGGCAGGCCACTTGTCTTGTATCCACTTTCCATTTAGATGAGCTCCCCAAGCAATGTCCGAGGCATCTGTCGTTAAAATCTGACTCTCCTCTGGCCGGGTCACAGAGAGTCCCTTGTTTAGGTGACATTCCTGAGCCCACCACAAAAATTCTGTTTGAAGGCAAGGTATTATTTGAATGACAGTGTCCAAATCCTGGCAGTGCTGTGTCCATACATTTTTGAGATACCATTGCAGCTTCCTCATATGCAGTTTGGCATTGGGAAGCACCAGAATACAAGATGCCATGAACCCTAATGCTTGAAGGACTGTCCTTGCAGTCAGCACGGACTGATGAGATAGTTGATGGAAGTAAAAGGATAGACTGTTGTTTGTCCGGGGTTAAAAAGGCCATCTGGGCTGCTGTATTCAGTCTCACACCCAGAAAGCACATGTCTTGAGAGGGTACTAGACTGGACTTTATTTCGTTCACAGAATACCCTAGGCATCTTAGCACTGCTATAACATATTCCAGATGCTGTAGAAGGTCTTCCTTTTCTTGAGCCAGAATCAGGCAATCGTCCAAGTAAGGATAGATTTGAATTCCTTGTAGCCTGAAGTAAGCTATCACTGGAGCCAGAACCTTTGTGAATACACTGGGCGCAGTAGATAAGCCAAAGGGCAATGCAGAGAACTGATAATGAGAATTTCCAGCTCGAAAACGCAGATACTTCCTGCAACTTAGTCTTATAGGCACATGAAGGTAAGCTTCCTTGAGATCTAAAGTTACCATCCAGTGATCTTTGCCCAGCAGAGGTAAAAGCTGTTGTAGCGTCAACATCTTGAACTTTGGAATGTCCAGATAAGTGTTGAGGATAGATAAATCCAAAATTGGTCTCCACGTGTTCCCCTTCTTTGGTACTAGGAACAGGCGAGAATAAAATCCTAGGCCCCTTTCTGATACAGGGACTGGCTGAATGGCCCGTATATGGAGTAACAGAGAAATTTGCTTGTGAGCCTCTGTCCTTTGTGGAGTAGGAACGTCTGGCATACCTTTGAAAGGGGGCAATGTATGGAAATAAAACCTGTAACCGTGGTGAATGATATCCAACACCCATCTGTCTTGAGTAATTAAATCCCAATTTTCTTTGAAAAGAGACAGTCTTCCTCCCAAAGGAGCTGCCAGACGAGAATCTACTGGCAGCTGAAAAGGCAGGTCATTGGGTCTGTTTACGAAAGGACTGACCCCTGCCCTCACCAGAAGTCTGAGCAGGTGAACTCCCTGTTCTAGGCCTAAAAGAACCTTGAGCTCTGCCCCTACCACGTCTAGACCTACCCCTAGACTGGGAATCATAAGCAGGATATGTCCATCCCTTAGTAGGCCAATTTCTACTAAACTTCGGTGGCTGCACCTGCAAAAAATCTTTAACAGTTTGCATAGACTTAGCTTTGTCCTCCATTTCAGGTGAACCAAACAACACATCAGACTGTAAAGGAGCATCCAAAATCCTTGTCTTAACATGCTCAGCTAAATTCTGATCCCTCAACCAGGCATGCCTGCGAAGAACAGAACTAGTGGCAGCCACCCTCGAGGAGGCCTGTACAGCATCAAAACCACATTGCAAAGAATGCTTACCCACTTGTTCAGACACATGAACTAAATCCAGCAACTCTTCACACTCAATACCTTCCGCCAAAGCATCCACCTTAGATTTCAATTGTGAAAGGAGATAATTTTGATATTTTAGCATGTGAAACTGACAATTCAACGCCCTCATGGCTAAAGTGGAAGAAGTATACACTTTCTTTCCCCATCTATCCAAAGCCCTTGCCTCTTTATCAGTGGGAACAGGGTTTTTAACAACAGAGGCCTTAACACCTTTAGGTCCCTGAGAAACAGTTTCCGGGTCTGCCCTAGGACTCTTAAAAAGATACTTATGAGCTTCAGGCACCCTATAGTACCTATCAGGTTTAACAGGAGCAGGAGGCAAAGAATCAGGATTCAGGGAAACCTCTGCAAAAACATCTTCCACCACATTCAACACAGGAGGTATAGCTAAGGGCCTATGCTGGGGTAAAAACAAGAATTCCCTAAGCCTTTTCCTGGAATCAGAGTAATCCTGGCCTTCCCATTTAAAGTGTTCCCTCATGGAATGCAGAGTCTCTGAAAATGAGAAATCCTCAGGAGGAGAAGCTGTAGGAGTGGAATCATCCACAGCAGAATCAGAATAAGGAGGATACTCTTGCAAATCTTCCGCAGAAGACTCAGAAGCCTCTGAACACTGTTCAAAACTCTCAAACTCAGGTTCCACCCTAGGCCTCTTATCAGGAGGGGGCATAGAACCTCTAATCATAGTAATCAAATCTTCAGCCATTTTAAGCATATGTTTCTTAGGCACAGAACCTGAAGTGCTAGGAGAAGCCCCCACTGAAGCTAAACTTGGCCTACCTCTCCAGAGAAGGCACATCCTGTAACAGTAAAGTCTCTGCCTGAGACTCCAAAGAAACTCCTGGCAAAACCTCTGGCTCCACTGAGCCTTCTAAAGAACCAACGTCTGGGACTGCCGGTTCATCAACCCTAGGCTTTGCTGCTTTGTCCTTGCGCTTTTTGGACGAAGCGGGCGTCGGAGCATCCGACGGCATTTTATAATTGCAACGCTTCCCAAACACTAACCTGGCACAGTCTAACCTTCTCTTAATAGTGCGTTTGTTAAATCTAGCACAAGAGCGGCATCCAACAACGTCGTGCTCAGGCCCTAAACAAGGAATACACAAGGTATGGTAATCCCTATGAGGTATCTGTTTCCCACAAGAAATACAGTTATTCACTTTTTCTGACATCCGGTTAAATACTGAGGCAAGAAAACCAAAATGTTCCCAACGGGTACTTAGCCAACTTTGATTCGGTCTGAAACTCTGACTTCAGAAAATTTCAGAACGCCAACCTGCACTCGCAAAACTGCTTCTGCATCGGACCATGCGGCAAAAAAGACTGAGGATATGGCGTCGGTCATGCGCATTAGTACCCTGACGTACTGACGTCAGTCTAATACGCCCTGACCAACGTCAGCCTTATACTTTGGTATTCGGGCCGACTGGACAGCGGACTACCCAATAGTTAGGACTGCAGCAATGTGGAACGAAGAACATCCTGGCTTTTTAACAGGGGCGTTACACTTTTTATATCCACTGTACACTCAAGGAAAGGAAATCCTGAAAGGCCTACCACACTAGAAAGACCAACACTCATCTCACTAATACCGATGTGAAACTGGGTTTCCAGGTGCATCCTCACCCTGAAGTTTATCCCCAGACAATACCCTCCAACCCCAGTGCCAAGACACCTATGGCAAATGTGACAGATGGGACTGTGAGAAGAAAATGACATCCTTACACTAGGTTCTGCAGATAAAGCCATTTCTGTAAATGACAAACAAGGATGGTGAAAATGTCATTTTATGGGACAATGATTCTACTCTAAGTCCACTACAGCATTCATGTGACATTCAGTGAAAGGCAAATTAAGCAGGGCTGTTGTCATTAAATGTACAGTCTAACAGTAGAGCTGCTGTTGGTGTAGAAATAAAACTGCCTTATGGATGGCCTGTACTGAGTAGTGTAAGACTAGCAATTGTTAACCTGGTGCCCTGGTGACAACCAATAAAAGTACATGTAAAAAGAAAAGTTGTGTAAAATCTTACACAAAACCACAGACGTCCTCCTCCATGTTGTAGTATTCTGCACATGGGTTTACTCCTTTAGTCTCGCATACGTATGGCCAATATTCAAAAGCTTTATCCCTCCAAGGTGCATGAGACGTTTAAAGTGGCTGAGAGAACGTGGGCTATAAAGGTGACTTCGGCACACACCAGCACTCAGAACTGAAAGTCCCAATCGAAGCGAGCACTAGTAAGGGCAATGCCAATTCATTGCCATCCAGATAGGGAAGTTAGCTGACATGAGGGGAAGGTGGGTGGGTGGGACGGAATACTGCAACATAGAAGAAAAGGACATCTATGGTTATGGTAAGATTTTACACAACTTTTCTATGTCCTACTCCCATGTTGCAGTATTCTGCATAAAGGTGAGTGCCCAAGATCACTGAGATTGGGTGGTGGTCTAGAGGCAGACTCCAGGAATCCATGAAGGACAGCCCTGGCAAACCCTGCCCTGAACCTGGAGATGTGCTCAAGTTTATAGTGTTGGGTGAAGCTGTGAAGAGAAGACCAAGTAGCAGCCTTCAGAATATTAGAGGTATCCAGGCACTTGAATAAGGCACCTGAAGAGTCCATGGCTCTTGTGGAATGTGCTTTAACTGTACACTGCACAGACTTGCCATGGAATTGGTGGAAGAAGGTGATGGCCTTTGAGATCTAAGTAGAAATAGTCTGTTTGGACACTGCCTTCCCCAGGGCTCCAGGATGGAAGGAGATGAAAAGCTGATCAGCCTGTCCGATGCACTTGGTGTTTAGCAGGTAGAACTCGACTGGTCTGTGTACATCCAGGGAATGTAGCACCCTCACCGTCCCCTTGTGGGTTTGGGAAAAAGACAGGCAAGTGTACAGCCTTGGCTGAGAGACATGTCATTCATTACCTTGGGCATTAAGGATGGGTTTGTCCTGAGGGTAACCCTGTCCTTGTGGAAAACGAGGAAAGGAGGAACAGCCATAAAGGCTTGGAGTTCGGATAGTCTTCTGGCTAAGGTCAAGGACACTAACAGAACAATTTTCCAAGTACAATGCTTTAGAGAAGCTTTATCTGCTGGCTCAAAGGGCAGGAGCGTAAGCTTCTCGAGCAGGTAGTTAAGGTCCCACGGCTGGGTAGAGGGTTTCCTGGGGAGGGTCTGAGCTGAAGTACCCCTTTAAGGAAAAGCTTGGAAGGGAGTCTGGATGCTAATGGAGGATCCAGATGCAGACATGCAGAAATAGCAGACAAATGAGCTTTGATGGATGAATAAGCCAATCCGGTCTGTAGTAGCTCATACAAATAGGACAGCACTAGAGGGGGTTTGCAGAGAAGCAGGTCCAGCTGTCTTTTTTGACACCACACAGTGACTTTTTCCACTCTGAAAGATGTGATTTTCTTGTATTTGGTTTCCTGCAGGAAAATGAACATGTCCTCATTATAAAGGTGTCTGAAGGGGGATCAGAATCCTATCAGCCACAAGGTTAGGTGTAGAAGCTGCCACTGTGGGTGAATTAGTGACCCCCTTTTGCTGTGTGAGAAAGTCCACTCAGAGGTAACCTGTGGCGATTGCCCTTGGACAAATGTAGGAGTAAGGGGAACCGGTGCCGTCTGGGCCAGTAGGATGCCACAAACAAGATTTTTGGATTGTTTTTCAGTAGAACCTTCTAAATGAGTGGGAAGGGGGGAATGCATATAGATATTTCCCCTTCCAGGAAATTGAGAAGTCATCTGTTGCCAGTGCCTGAGGTTCTGGTGCAAAAGCCAGGAAGTTGCCTGCTGATGGTGGAGGCAAACAGGTCTATTTGAGGTATACCCCACCTGTGGACCAGATTCATGAAGACATCTCTGTAAAGCATCCATTCATGGTTGTTTGTGCTCAAACATGCCTGGGAGTTGTGGAGAGAGGTAATGTAGGTCACCTGCAGAGTGAATCCCTGTGAGGTTGCAAATTCCCACACCAAGAGGGCTACTCTGCAGAGCAGGTAGGACTTGGTCCCTCCCTGCTTGTTGATATAACACAGAACAGTGGTGTTGTCTGTGTAGATCTGAAGTGGTCCCTGCTGTAGGAAAGGAAGAAAATGCCTGGAAGACTAGGAGTGCCCTCATCTCCCTGGCATTGATCTGTTCTAAGTTGTGGGGATTTGGCCACAGGGCCTGCACCCTTTGGTGGCAGAGAATGGCTCCCCAACCCAGGTCTGAGGCAGTTGTGTGCATAACCTGTGTGGGCTGAGGTGGTTGGAGGGAAGGCATGGGTTGTGCTTCACCTTTGCCAACCACCATAGTATTTCCTTTTTTAGGTGGGGTAGAAGGGGCTGGCTGTGTTGCTTCCAGACTGACCAAAGCTACCAATGTAACTTTCTCATGTGCAGTTTTGCTAACGGAAGCATGGGTATGGCAGCTGGCATGTAGACCATAGTTTGAGCTACTGCTTTGCAGTCAACTCTGTGGAGTGAATGACCAGAAGGAGGTGCTCTGTCAAAGAGTTCAATTGTGTGGGGATAGGTATGCCTCCATGAGGTCTGAGCAGATTCTGCACCAGAGGAATACAATGTCTTGGGTTGGTTGTAGATGAGATTTTTGGAAGTTTATCTGGAATCCCAGTGATTGAAGGAGGGCCAACACAAAGTGGATATGCCTTTGGAGGGTTTCTTGGCTGGCAGCCATGATCAACATGTCTTCCAGGTGAGAGAATATCTATCATACAAGTAAGAGAATATATGTATTCCTTCTGTCCTGCAGTAAGCAACCACTGGTGCCAAGCATTTTGTGAAGACTCTGTGTGCAGTTTAGAGTCCAAAGGGCAATGCAGAGAAAGTACAGTTGTGTACACTTACCATAAAGGTTGACGTTAGAGAGAGTATTCACTGTTGCAGTCAGCACATTTGGGATAGCCCTGACAGGGTAACCCTTAGCTGGCTCGAATACCAGAGTCTTAGTATTTCTGCATCAGTTGCTGTCGCTTCAGGACTGACGTCAGGTCATCAGTAGAATAAATTAAGGCAACAGACGCCATTACATCAGTTTTCCTTGCCCTAACCTGTCAAGAGCTCCCAAGTGGGAGCCATGTTCTGGTGTAAGAACCCCACCACTAGAAAGTAAATACCAATATGTAACTTGTAAGGAAAAAAAAGAGGGGGATGGAGGGAGGGAAACCAGGACTGCAACAGTGAATACACTCGAACATCTACATTTATGGTAAGTGTACACAAAGTACAGTTGTGTACACTTACCATAAATGTAGATGTTCGAGTTTATTCACTGTTGCAGTCATTACATTTGTGTTATCTCCTTGCAGTAGCCCTCAGTCGTCCTGATTAACAAAGTCTTGGGTCCTGAGTCGGTTGCTATCCCTTCTTCCATGACGTCAGGGTCATCGGGTATAAAACGTGCATCAGACGCCATTACATGGGTTTTTCTTGCCCCAGATGTCAGGTGCCCACCTAATGAGAAGCAATTAAATCTATAATACAACGATATACCTCCAACAAAAAAGCAAATACACCAAAAAGCTTTCTGAGCATAATAAGTGAGAGAAGAGGTATAACCAAAAGAATAAAGGGGGCTGGAGGGAGGGTAACTAGGACTGCAACAGTGAATACACTTAAAAATCTACATTTATGGTAAGTGTACACAACTGTACTATGTTCATGTTTCATAGGTTCATAGGTTCATACTAGGCCATCTGCCCTAGGGCATTTATAAGCCTAGCCAGAATGTGTTTGGCTTTCACCACCCATTTTAAATTTATTTTGCTATGCCCTTTTTTGAGGTTAGTATACTGTGCCTCTGTCTAATAGTGACACAGAAGTGATACCCGGGGTAAACCTACGATCTCCCATCCACTCATCAAGATTCCTCTTGGAGAGTCAATGAGGGACACTGCCTAACCTGGACTGGGATTTTATTCCAGAGTGAAGGGAGCCTCTGGGTTATGAATCTGTCCCTCCAGCATGTCCTATTTATTTCAGTGCTGAGGTTCAAGTCTCTCGAGCGTAGCTCGATGGGATTTGGATTTTCTGAGGTGCAGCATGTCCATTAATTCCGGGTTGGACATAGCTTTATACGTCAGGCACAGATCGCCTCTGAACAGGCGGTATGCCACTGAGTAGAGCTGGAGTTTTTTTAACTGGGCAGCATATAGCATCTGTTTGAGCCCTTTGATCCTCTTGGTGAGGTACTTTTGGGGTCTTTCCAGTTGCTGCAGGTGTCTGGTAAGGTACATCCCAAAAGGGGCATTGTACTCAATTATGGGCCTGATGAGGGATGAGTAAAGAGGCACGATGACCTTCCCTGATCCAGATGTGAATCCCTTCATGATTAGGTGGGCTATATAAAATGTTTTTCTAACCACTTTGGTCACGTGGTTGTCAAATGAGAGATTGCTATCAACTTGGGTCCCCAGGTCCCTAATTACTTTTTCTGTACTTAATGGATTACCACCTATGTGGTAATTTGTGGGCACTTTGTTTTTGCCAAAGGGGATGACTATACACTTTTTGGCATTTAGCTTGAGGCCGGCCATGGCTCTGGCACCAGTTGTCTGTTTCTATGAGGCCCTTTTGGAGGATGCTTGTGTCGGCTGGAGAGTCTATTATGGCGTCCAGTTTGCAGTCATCTGTGAACTTGGTCAGCCACAGTCCTCCCGTGTTGGCCTGTACCTCCGAGAAATATATACCGAACAAGAGAGGTCCCAGGACTGAGCCTTGTGGGACACCACTTGTAACTGGTTTGGAGTCTGACATGGCTCCAGCAATTCTAACCATGTGGGTTCTGTCCTTGAGCCAGTTTGCAATCCATCTAATGACATAGGGGTTTATATTTAAGCTGGTGAGCTTATCTATAATGCCCGAGTGGGGTACTGTATTGAAGGCTTTTGCGAGGTCCAGGTAGGCTGTGTGGACCACCGTCCCCTCGTCAATGGCCTTGGTGACCGTTTCAAAGGAATCAAAAAGGTTTAAGAGGCAGGATCTGCCCTTAAAGCCAAACTGGGTAGGATCCAGTGTCTGTAGGTCCCCAATATCTTTATTTATGAGGTCCATGATGATCCTTTCCATAGCTTTGCAGACCACGCTAGTCAGGTGTATGGGGCGATAGTTTCCAGGATCCATTAAGGCACCACCTTTATGGAGAGGGACCACTGTTGCTGTACGCCACTCATTGGGCACATATCCTGTAGTAAGGCTGAGACTGAACAGTAGTTTTATGTTTGGGTTTAGTTCTTCTTGGAGTTCATGTAGGATGCAGCCCGGGACACGGTCTGGTCCCATTGATGCTGTGTTTTTTGCTTTGGAGAGGGCGGCTCTTACCTGAGCATCTGAGATGTCAGGGGGGCAGCACTCTTCTGGGATAGATATTTGCCATTTTGGTGGGGGGGGGGGTTTGCACTGAACCTGTCAGCTAGGATGTTGGCAATGTCTGTGGGTTCGGTGTATTTTTTGTCATTTTGGACAAATTCTGAGCATATCTGGGGATTACCACTCAGGTTCCTAACATAACTAAAGAAAGCCTTGTGATTATCCTTAGTGTCCTGTGCAATTTTTCGCTCGAAGCTGGCCTTAGACAATTTTATGAGTGCCCGTAGTTTTTTGCTAATATTGATCAGTGATGCCTTCCCTTTTTGGGATTTTGCTCTATCATTTAGTAGCTTCCTCCTTCTATTGTATAGTTTGTTTAGGGCTGGGGTCCACCAGACAGGATGTCTGCCTTTGGAGGATTGGTTCTTGGTTTTATTTGGGATAGCATGATCCATGCATTCCTAAAGGTGTTCATAGTATGTGTTTATAAAGGATTCTGCAGTCTGGACCGTATTTTCCACAGGCCCGGGGGCTTTGTAGGATTCCACCTCGGTTTTGAGGAGTGCGAAATTTGCTTTAGAGAAGTTTTTCACTGTGGTTTTCTGGGCAGGGGGGTGGGTTCGGGATGCGAATATCCAGTGAGATTAGTTTATGGTCTGATCTTACCAGTGAGGGATACACTTCTGGTCTGGAGCATACAGTCCACATGTTGGTGATGATCAGGTCCAGTATGTTTTCCCCTCTTGTGGGAGTGGTAGCAAGTTGTTCCTTAGCATTTGAGTTTATAAATTCTAGGAACCTTTGGGCTAGGGTGTTGGAGCTAGAGTAATGCTCCCAGTCTATGTTTGGGCAGTTGAAGTCGCCCAATATAATGGTGTTTGGAGAGACCTTCATATTTTCCAGTGTTCTCAGGAAGGCCGAGTGGGGTTCCTGGGTTTGGGAGGGTGGTCTGTAGCAGGCTATAAACTGGAAGGCAGTTTTACCCACTGTTAGTTGCACATGGATATAGTCCATGATGCTTCGTGCTTTGCCACCAACCTGGAGGTGTAGGTATCTTTGATGAATATCGATACTCCCCCTCCTTTTGTGGTTCGGTCCAAGTTTTGGGGCTGAAAAGCATGGTATGAGGTATAACCTGGTAGTGTTGGGGTGCTCTCGGGAGCCCTGAACCAGGTTTCTGTTACTGCACAGATATCGATGTTCTCCATGCTAAGGAGAGTTTCGAGTGCATGCATCTTGAGGTTTAGACTTCTGGAGTTGAGTAGCATTACTCAGTTTCTTGTCCCTTGTGATACCTATGGAGGTGAGTTTGTCTTGTCGAGCATATCATGCGTTCCGGCCCCAAAATCTGGACAACACCAAGAAAGGAGGGGGGGTGTCCATATTCATAAAGGACACCCACACCTCAAGGTTGGTGGCAACGCACGATGCATCGGAGACCATCCAGGTGCAATTAACCATAGGCAAGACTGCTCTGCAATTTGTAGCATGTTACAGGCCACCCTCTCAAACTCAGGAACCTCACATGGCCTTCCTGAAAACATTGGAGGGGATAAATGCATCTCCAGACACCATCATACTAGGTGATTTCAACTACCCTAATATAGACTGGGAACACTACTCAAGCCCAAACACTCTAGCCCAAAGGTTCCTGGAGTTCATAAACTCAAATGCCATGGAACAACTAGTCACCATCCCCACAAGAGGAGAAAACATACCTGATCTCATCATCACGAACATGGGATCACAATGTTCAACACCGGAAGTATACCCCTCACTGGTGAGATCAGATCATAAACTAATCTCACTGGAGGTCCTCATCCCGCCCACCTGAAATAAAAAGACCACAGTGAAAAACTTCTCAAAAGCCGACTTCACACTTCTAAAAACTAGTGTGGTCTCCTTTAAGGCCCCTGAGCCAGTGGTAAACATTACTCAAACTGCTGAATCACTTACAAATGCCTTCTACCAGCACCTACAGGACTGCATGGATCAGGCAATCCCAAACAAAACGAAGACTCTTTGTACCAAAGGCAAGCGTCCAGTCTGGTGGACCCCAGCCATAAACAAGCTCTACAACAAAAGGAGGAAGCTACTACAAGATAGAGCAAAATCCTTGAAAGGTAAGACACCTTTGATCATTATAAGTAAAAAACTAAGAGCTCTCATAAAATCATCCAAGGCAAATTTTGAGAGAAAAATCGCCAAGGACTCAAAACACAATCATAAGGCCTTCTTTAGCTATGTTAGAAACCTAGGAGGAAACTCCCAGATATGCTCAGAATTAGTTCAAAATGATGTGAAGATTACTGAACCTACACACATTGCCAACATACTGGCTGACAGGTTCAGTGCAAACTTCCCAAAAGGAGAGATATCTATACCAGAGGATTGTAGCCCCCCCAAACATCTCCAACGCCCAGGTGAGAACTGCTCTCTCCAAGGCAAAAAACACAGCATCCATGGTACCGGATGGTGTCCCCGGCTGTGTGCTCCATGAACTCAATGAGGAATTAAACCCGCAGTTAGGACAGCGGTTTAATCTTAGCCTCACCTCAGGATACGTACCCAAGGAGTGGCGCACGGCGACTGTGGTCCCACTTCACAAGGGCAGTGCCTCCACCGACCCTGGAAATTACCGTCCCATTAGCTTGACGAGCCTTATCTGCAAAGCCATGGAGAGGATCATAATGGAACTCATAAATAAAGACATAGGGAACTTGCAGACTTTGGATCCAACCCAGTTTGGCTTTGCCAAAGGCAGATCATGCCTTTTAAACTTGGTTTACGTTTTCAAGACAGTCACCAAGGCCATTGATGAGGGAAAGGCAGTCCATACAGCCTACCTCGACCTGGCAAAGGCCTTCGACACAATACCCCACTAAGGTATCATCGAAAAACTCATCAGCTTGAATGTAAACCCATACATCACAAGATGGGTTGCAAACTGGCTAAGTGACAGAACCCACAGGGTCAGAGTTGCTGGAGCCATGTCAGACTCGAAGCCTGTCACAAGTGGTGTCCCACAGGGCTCAGTCCTGGGTCCACTCTTGTTCGGCATCTACTTTTCTGAAGTACAAGCAAACACAGGAGGGTTATGGCTGACAAAGTTTGCAGATGACTGCAAACTGGGCCATAGTCGAAAACACATCTGACACAGATATCCTTCAGAAGGGCCTCACAGAAATGGATAACTGGTGCCAGAGCCATGGCCTAAAGTTAAACGCCAAGAAATGCATAGTCATACCCTTCGGGAAAAACAAGGTTACCCCTAGCTACCATATAGGTGGCAATCCACTGAGCACAGAAGAAGTCATCAGGGATCTGGGGACCCAGGTTGACAGTAGCCTTTCGTTTGACACTCATGTTGCCGAAGTAGTTAGGAAAACCTTCTACATTGCCCACCTGATCATGAAGGGATTCACATCTAGATCAAGGGAGGTCATCGTCCCCCTGTACTCATCACCCATTAGACCTATGATTGGGTACAATGCCCCATTCGGAATGTATCTGACCTGACACCTGCAGCAGCTGGAAAGGCCCAAAAAGTTCCTCACCAAAAGGATAAAGGGTCTCAAAAATATGTCTTATGCTGCCCGACTGAAAGAACTCCAGCTCTATTCAGTCTCATACCGCTTGCTCAGAGGTGACCTGTGCCTGACATATAAGGCCATGTCAAACCCAGATTTGATGAATATGCTTCACCTCAAAAAATCTAGATCCCTCAGAACCACAAGGGCGGGAGACTTAAACCTTGACACTGTTATTAATAGAACGTGCTGGAGGGACAGATTCATCACCCAGGGACTCCCTATGCTGTGGAACAAAATCCTGGTACATGTGAGGCAGAGCACCTCGCTGGCCTTGTTCAAGAGGAATCTTGACCAATGGATGGGAGATCGCAGATATACCCAAGGGATTACTTCAGTGGCACTGCTTGACAGAGGCACAGCAAAATAATAGGCATAGTTTTATTCAAACTAAAGGGGTGGCGAAAGCCACATAACTATGGGCTAGGCTTATAAATGCCCTTGGGCAGATAGCCTAGTATGAACCTATGAACCTTGCCTAAAAAAGGCACTATGGGGGTAGCAAGAGCCTTTGCCAATATCCGAAAGCCCAGGGGTGACAGGTGCAAGCCGTCCCTAGCGAAGCATCGTGGCTTGTCGAGCATATCATCCCCAAGCTGACAGGCATTGGATCCCCTTTGAATGACACCAGTACTTAAGCCTGTTGAAATTGATCATCTTGTCTTCATATTGTGGCATCATTCTTGGTGAGGGTAAGATGCTACTCAAGGTCAGGGTCATACCGGCCTGGGCTACATGCTCAGAGAGCTCCTCTGTCTCTTTTCATGTAGTCCAGGGTGGTACGTCTCAGGTCATTCACACCAGCATGGACAATGACACAGTCATATTTGTACTTGCCTTGGAGTGACCTGAGTGCTTGTGCTATGTGGTGGATCCTAGCGCCCGACAGGCTGCTCACCGTGACCCTCTCCTTGTTCAGCCTGGTGCAGGTTGGGAGGAGGAGGAATTTAAATAGAATTAGGACCAGCTATATGGCCCTGCAAGACTGCAGTGGCAAAACCAGCTCTGGATTTAGAGAAAAAAAAACAGATGATAATGCTTGGTGAAAGTATGTACAGATCTCCAGGTAGCAGCTTCTAGGATGTCCCTAGAAGAGATGCCCCTGAGAAAGGCTGTAGAGGTAGATGAAGCCGTGGTTTAATGGGGGTCTGATGCCCTGAGGGATAGGTTTTCCATGGTGCTTATAGCAGAAATGAATGCAGTAGCCTATCCATTTTGAAATGGTTTGCTTTGAAATAGCTTTCCCCTCTATCCCTGCAGCAAATGCCACCAGCAGTTTTTCAGATTTCCTTTGAGGTTTAGTCCTGTCCAAGTAGAATCTAAGTTGTCTGTGCACATCTAGGGAGTGCAGTATCCGTTCCCCTTTGTTCTGTGGGTTAGGAAAGAAGGTAGGCAAATGAATGGACTGATTAAGAGCCACACTGGATACCACCTTAGGCATGAAGGAGGGATTGGTTTTGAGGGATACCCTGTCCACATGAAAGATGATGAAAGGCTCCACTGCCATAAGGGCATGCAATTCAGATACCCTTCTTGCAGAAGTGATTGCTAAAAGGAAAGTTGTTTTCCAGGAAAGGAATTAAGTCTGCAGTAGCAGCTGGCTCGAAAGGAGGAAGAGAGTTTGTCCAAGACAATTTAAGGTCCCAGACTGCCGTAGGAGCTCTCCTGGGTGGCCTTACATTTTTGGCCCCTGTGAGGAACTGCTTGAACAGTGGGTGAGAGAAGAGGGGTGGCTCTGTGCTATAATGAGCTGAAATGGCTGAGGCATGAACTTTGATGAAGGAAGAGGACAAGCCCTTATGAAGCATCTCAGTCAAATATTGTAGAATATGAAGTAAATCTAGCACTGCTGCGTTCATCCTTTGAGATTGGTTCCAGGCACAGAATCTTTTCCATTTTGCAGCATAAGATTTTCTAGTACTAGGCCTCCTAGCCTCAAATGATATCCATCACTGATTTACTGAATAGTGGCAAAGGAAAGATTAGTGGCAAAGGAAAGATTAGGTAATCAGCCAGGCTGCTAGGCTCAGGGTTTGCAGCAGAGGGTGCAGAATCTGGTTCTCCTGCTGAGACAACAGGGAAGGAGTCTGAGGCAGGTGCCATGGGGCCAAACGTGACACACTGCGCAGAAGGGGGTACCAGTGTTGGCGTGACCAGTCTGGTGCAATTAAAATCGTCCTTGGCTTGTCCTGTTTGATCTTTAGTAGTACCTTGGAGAGCAGAGGCAGAGGAGGAAAGGCATAAACTGCTACGTTTTTCCAGCTGAAGGACAGAGCATCCACTTCCCAACCTAGTTTGTGGGGAATCCTTGTGTAAAATTTGTCCGATTGATGGTTCTGGGGGGAGGTAAACAGGTCCATATCTGGGCTCCCCCATTTGCTTGTCAACATGTTGAAAATCCTTGGTTCCAGTTTCCACTCGTGTGGGTCCATGAAGTTTCTGCTTAGTCCACCTGCCAGTGTATTTATTTTTCCAGGCAGGAATTGAGCTTGTAGATTCACTTGGTAGCTCAAGGCTGTGTTCCACAATACCATGGCTAGTCTGCAGAGGGGGGTAAGAGTGTGTACACCCCTGCTTGTTTATGCACCATATGACAGTGGTGTTGTCCATCTTAACCATTAGATGTCCTGGAAGGATGTTGTCCTTGAAGGCTGTCAGAGCATTCTGTACAGCTAACATTTCCTTTTGATGTGTAGGTGCATTTGACTTGGGTTCCATTTGCCCTGAATGCACTTCCCTGCCAGGTGAGCCACCTATGCATAGTCTGATGCATCTGTTAAGGTTTGGGCGGCAGGGGGTAGTGTGAATGGTAATCCCCTGTTTTGGTGGCAGGCCACTGCCCACCAAAGAAACTCTAGGCGTAGGCAAGTTATGATAGGAATCATTGCTTCTAGATCCTGTGAATGTTGTCACCATAGGCTTTTGAGATACCATTGCAGTTTCCTCATATGCAGTCTTACATACGGAATTAGAAGAATGCAGGAGGCCATGAACCCCAAGGCTTGCAATATTTGCCTTGCAGACAACTGGGTTTTTGTGGCCACTTGTTTGAAGTAGGTTGTCAAATGAATCCGTTTTCCCTGGCGTGAGGAAAGCCATCTGGAATTTGTAGTCGAGCTTTCTCCCAGGAATATAATTTGTTGACAGGGTACCAGGTGTGATTTCTTTTCGTTTATAGTGTACCTCAGACAAGTCAGTACCCTTTGAACAAAGGCCAGATGATTCAAAAGTATGTCCTGGCTTTCTGCCTGAATTAGACAATCGTCCAGGTATAGGTATATTTGAACATTTCTTTACCTGCAAAATGACTGGAGCTAGGCACTTTGTGAATACCCTGGGTGCAGTAGATAAGCCAAAGGGCAGTGCAGAGAACTGATTGTGTATGTAGCCTACTTTGAAGCATTGGTATCTTCTGCAAGACTCTCTGATAGGGAGGTATGCTTCTTTTAAGTCTAGTGTTGCCAACCATGCATCTTTGCCTAGCACAGGAAGCAGCTGGTGAAGAGTCAGCATCTTGAATTATGGAATCACCAGAAAGGTATTTAGAGTAGAAAGGTCCATGATAGGACACCATGTATTGCCTCTTCTGGGTACCAGGAAAGTCTCAAATGGAAACCTTCTCCGTTTTTCTCTTCTGGTACCAACTGAATAGCCCCCCATGCTTAAAAGAGAGACTACTTGCTTTTGGGCCTCTGCCCATGACTTGGGGGTAGATCTAGCCACCCACTTGGTCTTGGTAAGGTGTGGAAGTGAAATCTGTATCCTTGAGACACTATTTAAAACCCATTTGTCCTGGGTAATGAGTTCCCAGTTTTTGGCCTGCAGACCAATCTTTCCGCCTAAAGGAGCATTCAGTTGGGAAGTGCTTGGAAGTTTTAAATGCAAGTCATTGTGACAATTTTCCACAGTGGGGAGTCTTACTACTCCCTGATTTGGGTGTGGAAACCCCCCACTGCTTAGTCTTGTCTTCCCCCCCCCCCCGGGACTGAAACCTGGGGGTTTCTGCTGTGTCTGGGTTTGGCTTGAGAGGACCTGGAAGGGACTGGAAAGGACCAATTCTTACAGGGCCAGTGCCTACTAAATCTAGAAGGCTGAACTTGTAAGGAATCTTAAACAGTTTGCATACATTTAGCTTTATTTTCCATCTTTTTAAGAACGTCCTCAGCCTTGTTGTCAAACAGGCGGTCCTGATTTAAGGGAGCATCCAACAATTTAGCTTTAACATGATCAGGCAAAGATAGCTCCTTAAGCCAAGCATGCCTTCTGAGCACAGACCCAGTAACAGCAGCCCTGCAAGAGGCCTCTAATGAATCAAATCCACATTGAGGTTTTCCAACCTGTTCAGCAGAAGGCATTAAATCCTGCAATTCTTTATTTTATACACAGTCAGGAATTGACATCATTTTCTGTTTAAGCAAATCCAATAACATGTTGTTGATACTTTTAACATATGCAACTGGCAGTTTAAAGCCCTAATGGCCAAGGTTGCAGAAGTGTAAACCTTCTTACCCCATCTATCCAGCACCCTGGAGTCTCTACCAGAAGGGGTAGGATTTTTAGCAGTAAAAGCCTTAATGCCCTTGGGTCCCTGTGAAATAGTCTCTGGATCCGCAATAAGATTTTTAAAAAGGAACTTGTGTAAATCAGGAACCCTTTAATATGACAGGCTTTCTGGGAGCAGGAGGCAAAGAATCAGGAGCCAAACTAGATTCCGAAAAAGCATCATCAACAATGTCTAGTACAGGATGAATAGCTAAAGGCCAATGCTGAGGCAGGAGTAAGAAATCCCTAAGCCTCTTTTTTGAATCAGAAAAATCCTGGCTTTCCCAGTGGAAATGCTCCCTTAGAGTATGTAAGGTTTCACCAGAAGTAAATTCCTCTGGAAAGAAGCAGAGGGAATAGTCTCTTCTGCATCAGAATCCATAAGTAGATAAAGGCAAATGAAGATCATTAGAAGAATCAGAAAAAAACAGAATCCTGGTCAGCAGAGTCAAACAACTTCAGTCCTAAGTCTCTTAGAAGGGGGAGGTTGTCTTCCCTGATTAGAGTTGTAATATCTTCAGCCATTCTTATTTTTTTTTTAGGCATAAAGTCCCAAGCATGCGGCCTGGGCATCATTTCTTAGGCATGGTTCGAGATTTAGGCCTAAATGAAGAAGGAAGCGTTGGTTTAATATGAAAATCCGTAGGCCTGATAACACCCTCAGAAGCCAGTGCCTGCACAATGGCTCCTGACGCATCCAAGGTAGAGACATCCACAGGTTCCATAGTTGAAGCATCTCATGGCATACCGGACTACAAATGGGTTTCAGTAGAGGCCTGTGAATCGGAATAGCTGGTATCAAGGGCTGTGAAAGTGCCTCACTGAGAACCGGCGAACTGGCGACTGGCTTAGAAGAGTCATCGGCAGTTTTGGACCTCGGCAGCCTGTCTTTGCCTTTATCTTTGCATTTTTTCGAAATCCCGGTAGTCGGATGATTCTCAGATGACATTTCTGGATAATTAAACAGAGAACCGAAATATTTAGAGGCGAAAAAACAGACGATGGATAGTGCGCTGATTAAATAAAGCACAAAAAAGATAGCAAGGTACGTTGTGGTCAGGGCCTAGGCAAGGAATACAGTACGAATGAAAATCTTATGAGGTATTTGCTTTCCACAAGTAATGCAATTATTAACTTTTACTGACATCGGGAAAAAGCAAGAAAAAGTTTCCCCACCGGGGTACTTGGCTTTAGTTGAAGAATTTGGTTCTGAAACTCAAATGAAAATTTCAGGAGTCCGCCAATTGGCACTTGCGAACTACTGCTGCTTCGGGCACCGCACTGCAAGAAAGACTGATGTATAGGCGTCTGCTGCATGTTTTATACCCCTGATGACCTGATGTCATGGAAGAAGGGACAGCAACCGACGCAGGGCCCAAGACTTTGTTAATCAGGCCGACTGAGGGCTACTGCAAGCAGATAACCTAAATGTAATGGACTGCAACAGTGAAACACGAAGAACATCTGTACTATGTTCGTGTTTCACTGTTGCAGTCATCACATTTGGGTCGATTCCCAAAGCTGAGGAAAAGGGTGGAGGCAGTCGAGGAAAAGTACAGTTTTGTACCTACCATAAATGTAGATGTTCAAGTGCTAATACAGCTGCAGTCATAACAGATGGGTTCTCCTGAGGTCAAGCGGGTCCTCGGTCGGCCGAATTCCAAAGTCTAGGTCCGGCGTCTGTTGTTGTCGCTTCTTCCCTGACATCAGTGCAACAGGGGTATAAAGGAACCAGCAGACGCCATTTTCTTCAGTTTTTCTTGCCCCAGATGTCAGGTGCCCCCAGAAGGAAGGCAATAATAAATTTGTGTGATAATGCAGTGCTATATAATCAAAATACAGTAGTTGCAAGCAAATACATCATAAATGAAAACCCCAATCAGGTTGTATGAGGATGTGTTAGCCTATAGGCCTGTCCCAAGAGGGGAAGGAGGGAGGGAAACCTGGACTGCAGCTGTATTAGCACTCGAACATCTACATTTATGGTAGGTACAAAACTGTACTATGTTCATCATGCATACAGCTGCAGTCATAACAGATGGGTAGAATCCCAAAGCTAAGAAAGGGGTGGTAGGCACTAGTTGGAACTAGGAGGAGCCAAAATGCCCTGCAAGACTGCAGTGGCAAAGCCTGCTCTAGATTTGGAGTATAATGGTAGGTTGTAATGCTTGGTGAAGGTATGCACAGAACTCCAAGTGGCTGCTTCCAAAATATTCTTGGTAGGAACTCCTATGAGGAAGGCTGCAGAGGTGACTGTGGCCCTGGTGGAATGAATGAGTTCTAATGCCTGTAGGGACACAGTTTTGCCATGAAAGGAATAGCAAAAGCGTATGCAGTGGGCTATCCATTTTGAGATTGTCTGTTTGGAAATTGGCTTTCCTTGAGCTCCTACCGCATAGGCCACAAAGAGCTGTTCTGATTTTCTGAAAGGCTTTGTTCTGTCCAAATAACGCAGCTGTCTGTGGATGTCCAAGGAATGTAGTAATCTCTCCCCTTTGTTTTGAGGATTAGGATAAAAAGTAGGTAAATGTATGGCCTGATTTAAAGCTACCCTGGATACCACTTTAGGCATAAAGGACGGGTTGGTTCGTAAGGAAACTCTGTCCTGATGGAAGATGATAAAAGGTTGGACAGCCATGAGAGCCTGTAGTTCTGAAACTCTACGAGCTGAGGTGACAGCCAGAAGGAAAGCTGTTTTTCAGGACAAATATTGCAAATCTGATGAGGCAGCTGGCTCAAAGGGAGGCAAGGTCAATTTTTCCAGAATGAAATTAAGATCCCAAGCAGGTATTGGTTGTTTCCTTGGGGGCCTTAAATTCTTAGCCCCTCTGAGGAACTGTCTTAAGAGATAGGGTGAGAGAATAAAGGTGGATCAGTGTTGTATTCTGCAGAAATGGCTGAGCCATGTATTTTGATGGAGGAGAAAGAAAGTCCACTGCTTAGCAGTTCAGCCAAATATTGTAGTATCTGAGGTAAATTCAGTTTTCCAGGATCCTGGCCCTTTTTCTCATTCCAGACATAAAAACATTTCCATTTTGCGGAGTAAGCTTTTCTAGTTGATGGCCTTCTGGCCTCCAAAATGACATCCTGCACCTCCTTAGAGAGTAGGACCTGTTGAGATGCTAAGGAATCTTCCATGCGGCTAGATCAAGTGTTTTTAGCTGGCTGTGAAGAGTTTTGAAACTGTGCTGAGTCAGAAGAGGAGGCATTAGAGGCAGGGTCCATGGTGGGGAATGCGGCAGGCTCCTCAAGAGTGGGTACTAGTGTTGCCTTGGCCAGTCCGGAGCAATGAGAATCATCTTTGGTCTGTCTGCTTTGGTCTTTAATAGAACTTTGGGCAGCAGAGGAAGAGGAGGGAAGGCATAAACCGTCATTGATGTCCAATTGAAAGAAAGAGCATCCACTCTCCAGGCCTTTGGATGGAAGATCCTTGAGCAGAATTTTGTCAATTGATGATTCTTGTGGGAGGCAAAGAGATCTATGTCTGGCCTTCCCCATTCTTGGATTATTTCTGTAAAAACGTTTGGATGCAATTTCCATTCATGTGGATCTGTCATATTCCTGCTTAGGTTGTCTGCCAGCGTGTTTTCCTTGCCTGGCAAGTACTGTGCTTTTAGTTCCATTTGTAAGTCCATGGCCATGTTCCAAAGTGACATGGCCAGTCTGCATAGGGGGTAAGAATGTGTTCCTTCCTGTTTGTTTATGTACCACATAACTGTGGTGTTGTCCGTTCTTATCAATAATTGACCTGGTTGTAGAAGGTCCTTGAAAGCTATAATAGCATTTATTACTGCTAGCATTTCTTTTTGATTGATGTGAAGGTGCTTTTCTTTTTGGGACCATTTGTCCTGAATGCACCGATCTGTCATGTGCGCCCCCCAGGCGTAGTCCGAGGCGTCTGTTGTGATGACTTGATTTGCTTGAGGCTTGCTGAATGGAAGACCTCTGTTTGTTTGACATGCTTGAGCCCACCACAAATTCCTTTTGCAGACATGGAATTAGTGGTATTATTGTTTCCAAACTGTGGCTGCGTTGAGACCATAGGTTTTTCAGGTACCATTGAAGTTTCCTCGTATGCAGCTTTGCACATGGGATTAGTAAGATGCAAGATGCCATGAATCCCAGAGCCTGCAGGATTTTCCTTGCAGTCAGCCTGGTGCAATTTGCTAGTGTTCTGAAGTATTGTATTAGTTGCCCCTGCTTCTCTGGCATGAGGTAGGCCATCTGGGTGTTTGTGTCCAAATTGGCACCCAGGAAAATTATCTTCCGAGAGGGTATTAGCCTTGATTTCTTTTTGTTGACTGTGTATCCCAGAGATTTCAGTAACATTATTACATAAGCCAGATGTTTCAGAATAATGTGCTTGCTGTCCGCTTGGATCAGGCAGTCGTCCAAATAGGGGTATATTTGTATCCCTTGTAGTCTGCAGTAGGCAACTACTGATGCCAGGCATTTCGTGAACACTCTGGGCGCAGTAGATAAACCAAAGGGTAATGCAGAGAATTGATAATGGGTTGAACCTGCAAGAAATCTGAGGTACCTTCTGCAATTTTGTCTGATTGGGACATGCAGGTATGCCTCCTTGAGGTCCAATGTTACCAGCCAAGACTCCTTGCCCAGCATGGGAAGAAGTTGCTGTAGAGTGAGCATCTTGAATTTTGGTACAAGTAGAAATGTGTTTAGGATGGATAGATCCAAAATAGGTCTCCAATCTTTCCCTTCCTTGGCACCAGAAATAGCCTGGAATAAAAACCTTGACCTTGTTTGTGCGTAGGTACCTCCTGAATAGCTTTCATGTTTATGAGATCTGTAATTTGCTTTTGTGCCTCTGCCCTTTGATTGTGTGGCAGGTTTGGCATGCCTCTCATTTCTGGAAGGGTGTGAAAATGGAATTTGTAGCCTCTGTTTATAATGTCCAAGATCCATTTGTCCTTTGTGACAACATGCCAATTTTTTGAAAATGCCAGCTTTCCTCCTAAGGGGGCTGCCATTTGAGACCTGGTTGGCATGCAAAGGGGAAAGTCATTGGGTTTGCTTTCTGAAAGATTGCGAGATGTCCTCACCACCTCTGTGTAGGAGCTTGCCATTGTCTGCCTCTATACAATCCTTGGGATTGTCCTCTGCCCCTCGGGCACCTGTATCTGCCTCTTTGGGGTCTGTCTGTGGCAGGAAAGGACCAGTTTTTGGATGGCCAATTTCTACTAAAACGTGGGGGTTGAACCTGTAGAAATTCTTTCACAGTTTGCATTGATTTAGCCTTTTCCTCCATTTTCCTTAATACCTCCTCAGCATTAGCACCAAATAGCACATCCTTTTGAAGAGGGGTGTCTAGTAATTTAGCTTTGACATGATCAGGCAAGGCTTGTTCCTTGAGCCAGGCATGCCTACGTATGACTGATCCTGTAAGAGCAGCTCTACATGAGGCCTCTAGAGCATCAAAACCACATTTGTAAGGTATGCTTACCCACTTGTTCTGCACTATGCATCCTACAACTCCTTCAAGTCTGGTTGTTCAGGTTGTGACATTTTACTCTTCAATTGTGATAACAAAAACTGTTGGTATTTTAGCATATGAAACTGACAGTTTAAGGCCCTCATGGATAAGGTAGTCGAGGTATATACCTTTTTCCCCACCATTCTAAGGATCTGGAATCTCTCTCGGAAGGCAATGGATTTTTGGCAATGGAGGCCTCAACTCCCTTGGGGCCCTGTGAGATGGTTTCTGGGTCAGCAGCATGGCTTTTGCAAAGAAATTGGTGCGAGTCAGGAACCCTGTAGTACCTGTCAGGCTTAACTGGAGCTGGAGGTAGAGAGTTCGGGTTAAGGCAGGCCTCCGAGTAAACATCATCTAGGATGTCCAAGACCGGAGGTATGGCCAGAGGCCTATGCTGAGGTAACAAGAGAAATTCCCTGGGCCTTTTCTTGGAATCTGAATAATCCTGGCCTTCCCAGTGGAAGTGTTCCCTTAAGGTATGCAAAGTTTCCCCAAATGAGTAATCCTCAGGGGGGGATACAGAAGGGATGGACTCCTCCGCATCAGAGTCTTCAAAATGGGAGTAAGAGTGTTCCTCATCATCAGAGTGCTCTGAAATAATGGAGCCCTGATCAGAGGAGGGGGAATCTTCCTCTACTCTGGGCCTTTTGTCCGGTGGGGGCTGAGAACCTCTGATTAGAGTAATTAAATCCTCAGCCATTTTAAGCATCTGTTTCTTAGGAATGGGGCCTGGAAATGTGCCCTGTGTAGCTGGTCTCAGAGTGCATGGTTGCTTTAGACTTTGTGAAAGCCTTGATGGAGAAAGAAGAGGAAGGTCTGAAGACACCTTGAGTGGAGGTGGACCTGTCCACATTCTGAGTTTCAACGCCAAGAGTGGCTTTGGTATCTGTAGTCGGGGTGTGGGCCGAGGAGCCTGCGACCTCGGGCACAGGAGACACCGTCAAAGAAGTGTCGTTGGTAATCAGGGGCTGCGTAGGCGCCTCACTGAGAACCGGACCACGTGTAGTCAGCTTTGGCGTGGTGTCGGTAGAGGCCGCGGACCTCGTGTGTCGGTCCTTGTCTTTGCGTTTTTTAGACAAAACCGGAGTCGGAGTATCCAACGACATAGTATAGTTAAATGCTTTCCCAAAATAATGCTGGGCGAACTCCGCCCGACGCTTAATAGTGCATTTGTTGAATGTAGCACAAAAGCGACAGACCGAGACGTCGTGGTCTGGGCCTAAACAAGGTATACAGAGGGAATGGAAATCCTTATGCGGTATTTGCTTCCCACAAGAAATACAATTATTAACTCTGTCTGACATCGATCTGAGGCAAGAAAAGTTTCCCCAACGGGGTACTTGGCTTTTAAGAAGACTTTGGTTTCCAAATTTCGTAATTTCAGGAGCTGGCCGACCGGCACTTGCGAACTGCTTCTGCTTCGGGCACCGCGTGGCAAGAAAGACTGAAGAAAATGGCGTCGGCTGGTTCCTTTATACCCCTGTCGCACTGACGTCAGGGAAGAAGCGACGACAACAGACGCCGGACCTAGACTTTGGAATTCGGCCGACCGAGGACCCGCCCGATGGCAGGAGAACCCATCTGTTATGACTGCAGCTGTATGCACGATGAACATCTAGGGGCTGGCTAGGATGCCCTGCAAGACTGCAGAGGCAAACCCTGCCCTGTATTTGGGGAACATAGGCAGGTGGCAATGTTTGGTGAAGGTGTGAACCGATGTCCAGGTGGCAGCCTCCAGGATGTCCCTAGTCAGGACTCCTCTGAGGAAAGCTGCAGAGGTGGAGGCTGTCTGTTGGAGAGAGTCCTGACCCCTTTGGGGGAGGCTTTCTGTGTTGTTTGTAGCAGAAATGGATGCAGTGTGCTATCCATTTGGAGATGGTTTGTTTGATAAAGGCTTTGCCCTCTGCCCCTGCAGCAAAGCTAACAAGCAATTGATCAGACCTTTGGAGGATTTATTCCTGTTGAGATAGAATCTGAGCTGTCTGTGCACATCTAGAGAGAGTGCAGGATCCTTTCCCCCTTGTTCTGTGGGTTAGGGAAAAAGGTGGGCAAATTAATGGATTGGTTGAGAGCCACACTGGACACCACCTTGGGCATGAAGGATGGGTTAGTCCTGAGAGATACCCTGTCAGCAAGGAGATGAAGAAGGGTTCCACAGCCATGAGTGCTTGCAGCTCAGAGACCCTTCTGGCTGAAGTGATGGCCAGAAAGGAAAGCTGTTTTCCAGGAGATAAATTTTAGCTCTGCTGAAGAGGCAGGTTCAAAGAGGGAGCTTTTCCAACACAAAGTTAATGTCCCAAGCTGGGATTGGTGCTCTAATGGGTGGCCTTAAGTTGCTAGCCCCGCTTAGGAACTGATCAAAGGGTGTGAGAAAAGGGGCTGCTCAGTGGGAAAATGAGCAGAGATAGCAGACGCATGAATTTTAACAGAGGAAAAGGAGAATCCACTGTGTAGCAGGTCAGCTAAGTAATCCAGGATGAGAGGGAGGGAGGGCTGTGCTGTGCTGCACTGTGCAGAACCTTTTCCATTTGTCATCATAAGACTTCAAATGCTAGGGCATCTGGACTCGCATATAACATCTAGAAGCTTTTTGCTGAGGTTGGCAGATTGATTGGGGGTTAGGGAATAAGCCAAGCTGCCAAACTGAGTGTCTGCAATTGGGGATGCATGAAATCCCCTTTCCCTCTGGGTCAGGAGGTTTGGAATCGGAGGGAGATTCTAAAGACATGCTTCTGGAGCATTTCTCCCTGGGCCTCTGCTGAAAACAGGATCTATGGAACCTAGTCAGAATTTCCCAGTCAACAAATGTTTAAAAAAAAAATAAATAAAAAAATAAAAAAGTCAAGGTGGCAGAGGGGACAGGCTGAGCAGCAAGGGGTACTAGTGCTTGCGAGGCCAGTCTGGAGCTATAAGAATTATCCTTGTTTTTTCTTCCTTTACTTTGAGCAGTACACCCTGGGGATAAGGGTAATGGAAGAAAACCATAGACCGACAGACTGACCCAGGGGAAGGACAGGGCATCCCACTTTCCAAGCCATGCAGTGATGCTCCCTGGTGCAGAACTTCCTGAGATGATGGTTGGTGTGGGAAGCAGAGAGGTTGACCTTCAAGGTGCCCCACTTCTGAGCTATTACGGCGAAGGTTCTTCTGTTGAGCTGCCACTCGTGTGGGTCCAGAAGATTTCTGCTTAAGTGGTCCGCCAGAGAGTTGAGAGAACCCAGTAAGAATTGTGCTAACAGGTGGAGTTGCATGGCAGAGGGGGTGTGCCAAAGGTTCATGGCCAGCCTGCACAGAGGGTAGGATTGTGTCCCTCCCTGCTTGTTGATATACCACATCACAGTTGTGCTGTCTGTTTTGATCAGGAGCGCCCCCGGGGAAAGAAGGGGCTTAAAAGCTATCAAGGCGTGCTGGACAGCTATCATCTCTTTTTGGTTGATGTGTAGATGGATTTGCTGTGGGCTCCATTGGCTTTGTATGCACCTGCCGTCCAGGTTTGCACCCCAGGCATAATCTGATGAGTCTGTGGAGAGGGTCTGGGTGGCGTGGGGTGGTGAGAAATGAAGTCCTTCGTTGAGGGAGCATGCTGTTGCCCTACCAAAGAAAATCTTTTCTGAGGCAAGGTATTATAGACATAAAAGTCTCCAGGTCTTGAGTGTGTTGACACCAAAGGCTTTTTAGGTACCACTGAAGTTTCCTCATATGCAGTCTGGCATATGGAAGGAGTAGAATGCAAGATGCCATGAACCCCAGAGCTTGCAGGATTTTCCTTGCAGATATAGTTGGTGTCTGGTGGCTAGTTGTGAGAAGTAGGCTGTCAGGAAGGTTTGCTTTTCAGGTGTAAGGAATGTCATCTGGAATGCTGCGTCTAGGCTTGCTCCCAGGAATATAATCCTTCGGGTGGGTACCGGTTTGGATTTCTTTTAGTTGATTGTGTACCCTAGGGAGGTTAGTAGGGACGTCACAAAGGCCAGGTACTTGAGCAGCTTTTAATGGCTGTCTGCCTGAATTAGGCAGTCGTCTAAGTATGGGTAAATCTGGATAGTCCTTTGTCTGCAAAAGGCAATGGCCAGAGCTAGACATTTTGTGAAAACTCAGAGCAGTAGATAAGCCAAAGGGAAGCACAGAGAAATGAAAGTGCTGAGATCCTTCACTGAAGCGGAGATATTTCCTGCAGGATTCCCTGATAGGGATGTGGAGGGAAGTAGGCCTCCTTTAGGTCTAGGGTGGCTAGCCAAGCATCCATGGAAAGCATGGGTAGCAGCTGCTGAAGGGTGAGCATTCTGAATTCTGGGATCACCAGGAAGGTGTTTGGAATGGATAAATAGAGGATGGGGCATCAGGTGCCCTCTTTCCTGGGTACCAGATAGTCTGGAGTAGAAACCTTGGCCTTTTTGTTCTGTAGGAACTTGCTCTACTACCCCTCATGGAGAGCAGGGAAAGGACTTGCTTTTGTGCCTCTACCCACTGGTTTTGAGGTAGATCTGGGAATCCGTTTGGAGTTGGAAGGGTGTGGAAAAAAAATTTGTATCCCTGGGACACTATGTTGAGAACCCAGCGGTCGGTGGTAATGGTGGCCCAGGTGTTTGCATGAAAGGAGAGTTTTCCTTCTAGGGGTAAGTGGAGGTGGGCAGAGGGAGGGGGTGGGGGAGCAGAGTCATTGCGAGTTCTTACCATAAGGAGGTGGCTTAGAACGCCCTGGTTTTGAAGTGGAGGTAGTCCACTGCTTAGACCTTTGCATTCCCTGTGACTGCTGTCTGTGTGGTCGGGTTCCCTGGGGTCTGGGCAGAACTGACCTGGTGGGAGCAGGAAAGGACCAGTGCTTAAAGGGACAATGCCTGCTGAACCTAGGTGGCTGGATTTGTAAGAAATCCTTAACGGTCTGCATAGATTTTGCTTTTTCTGCCATCTTTTTTAACACCTCTTCTGCCTTAGTGCCAAATAAGTTGTCTTTGGGCAAAGGGGCATCCAACAATTTAGATTTAACATGGTCTGGCAAGGGCTGTTCCTTAAGGCATGCTTGCCTTCTAAGGACAGAATCGGTGACTGCTGCACTGCAAGAAGCTTCTAGGGCATCAAAACCACAGTGCAAGGTGCGTTTCTTTACTTGACTTGCAGAATGCACTAACTCTTGTAACTCTTTAGATTCTGCACAAGCAGAAAAGGAATACATTTTTTGTTTGAGAAGTTCCAGGGTATGTTGTTGACATTTTAGCATATGGAACTGACAATTTAGTGCTCTGATAAGCAAGAATACCAGAGATGTATACTTTTTTACCCCATCTGTCTAGTGCTCAGGAATCCCTATCTGAGGGGGTGGGATTCTTAGTAGAGGTTGCTTTAATTCCTTTAGGCCCTTGAGAAATAAGCTCAGGGTCAGCAGTAGGATTTTTTAAAAAGTAATTTGAGAGTCAGGGGCTGTAATACCGGTCTAGTTTTCGGAGTGCAGGAGGGAGGGTGTCAGGAGTCCAGCTGGATTCCAGGAAAACATCCTCCACAAAACCAGGAATGGGGGGGTGGGGTGGCCAGGGTTCTGTACTATGGAAGATCTAAGAATTCCCTGCGTCTCTTTTTTGACTGAGGGTAGTCCCAACTTTTCCACTGGAAATGTTCCCTTAAGGTGTGAAGGATTTTCCCAAAGGAAAAATCATCTGGGGGGAAAGGCTGAAGGAATGGAATCCTCTGCATCAGAATCCTCATAAGCAGAGAGGGGTTACATGTCTTCATGCTCAGATGCATCAGAGTCACTGGACTCCTGTTCAGACAAAACTACAGGGGACAGATCTCTTTCTTTTGGAATGGGTAGCTTGGCTTCCCATGATCAGCATAAGTTTTCTGCCATTTTAAGCATTTGAGACTGAGGCAAGGAAGCAGATGCCTGAGATTGGGTCGTAACCTGGACCTAAGACACTCGGTAGTTTTTGAAAAAACGGTAGTCGCAAAAGAAGTCTGTGTCAAGAATCAGTAGTGTGAAGGACTTCCTGAGAAGCTGGTGGCTGCTCAGCAGCTCCGGACCCATCCAAGGTAGAGACAACCGAGGGATCTTTACTCAAAGAGGTTTGTGGCATACTGCACTCCAAAAGGGTCTCGGTAGCAGCCTGCGAAACCACAGAAGTGGGCACCAGGGCCTGCAAAAGCGCCTCACTGAGGACAAGAGAACTGATGACTAGCTTAACGGGAGCATCGACGGTAGCTTTGGACCTGTGCGGTCTGTCTTTATTTTTACGTTTTTTTCAGAAGATCTTCTGTCGGATGGCTTACCAAAACCATTTCAGAATTTGAGAACTGTAAGCAAAAACATCTAGCTACAATAAGAGCCCGACGACATATTTCTGGCGTTGAACAAAAGACAGAAGCGACAGCGGGGGACAGTGGTCTGGGCCTTAGCAAGTGACGCAGTAAGAATGAAAGTCTCGGTGTGGTACAGGCTTTCCACAGGCGAGACACTTAACTTTTTCTGACATCTGTTAGTGCAAGAAAAAAGGATTCCCAACAGGGTACTTCGCTTTAAAAGACTTAAGCTTCAATTTGGACGACGAAACTCAGCGGCCGACCGGCACTCGTGCAAACTGCTTCTGCGAATGGCTCCACAGCAAGAAAGACTGATGTAATGACATTGGCTGCCTTACTTTACATTACTGACGACCTGACGTCAGTCCTGAAGCGACAACAACCGAAGCAGAAATACTAAGACTCTGGTATTTGGGCCGGCCAAGGGCTCCGCTGGTAGGGATAACCCAAATGTGATGACAGCAACAGTGAAACACGAAGGAAGTACAGTTGTGTACACTTACCTTAAATGTAGATGTTAGAGTGTATTTCACTGTTGCAGTCATCACACTTGGATTATCTGCCTGCAGGTAACCCTCAGTCGGCCTGAATACCACAGACTTAGTATTTCTGCATCGGATGCTGTCGCTCCAGGAGTGACGTCAGGTCTCCAGGGGTATAAAAAAAGGCAGCAGACACCATTACATCAGTTTTTCTTGCCCCAAACATCAGAAGCCCCCCAGATAGGGGGCTAGGTTATAGTGGGGGGAAAAACCACCAGTAAAAAGTAAATACCAATACCCCAGAAGGGGTTAGTAATAGCCATAGATACGGGGTAAGAGAGAGAAAATCAGGGAGCTGGAGGGAGGAAAACCAGGACTGCAACAGTGAATACATTCAAACATCTACATTTATGGTAAGTGTACACAACTGTACTATGTTCTTCATGTTTCACTGCTGCAGTCATCACACTTGGGTGGATTCCCAAAGCTGAAGGGTGGAGCTAGTCAAGAAAAGTTAGGGCTGGCTAGTAGGCCTTGCAAGATTGCTGTAGCAAATCCTGCCTTTGATTTGGAAAAGACAGGCAGGTGATAATGCTTGAAGGTCAGTACAGAACTCCAGGTAGCAGCCTCCAGGATGTCCCTAGTCGGGACTCCCCTGAGAAATCCTGTAGAGGTAGATGTTGCCCTAGTGGAATGTGTTCTGACCCCTTGAGGGGTTGGTTTCCCATGGTGTTTGTAGCAGAAATGGATGCAGTGTGCTATCCATTTGGAAACAGTTTTGAAATGGCCTTGCCCTCTGCCCCTGTTGCAAAGATGACTAGTAGCTAGTCAGATTTTCTGAAGGGCTTAGTCCTTATCAAGGTAGAATCCGAGCACGTCTAAGGAGTGCAGGATCCTTTCCCCTTTATTTTGTGCATTAGGGAAGAAGGTTGGCAAATGGATAGTTTGAGAGTCACACTGGACATCACTTTAGGCATAAAGGAAGGGTTAGTCCTGAGGGAAACCCTGTCAGCATGGAAAATCACGAAGGGTTCCACAGCCATCAGTGCTTGTAACTCAATCTTCTAGCTGAAGTGATGGCTAGAAGCAAAGTTGCTTTCCAAGAGAGGAATTTCAACTCTGCTGATGCAGCAGGTTCAAAGAGGGGAAAGCGTGAGCTTTTCCAGTACAAAGTTAAGGTCCCAAGCAGGGGTGGGTGCTTTCCTTGGTGGCCTTAAGCTGTTTGCCCCTCTCAGGAACGGTTTGACAAGAGGGTGCGAGAAGAGATGTGGCTCAGTGTTGTAATGAGCAGAAATGGCTGCGGCATGTATCTTAATGGAGGAATAGGACAGGCCTTTGTGGAGTAGAACAGCTGAGTAATCTAGGATAAGCACAAAAATAAAATAGGACATGCTGGAGGGACAGATTCATTTCCCAGAGGCTCCCCTCACTCTGGAGTAGAACCCCAATTCATGTTAGACATAGCCCTTCGCTGACCCTCTTCAAGCGAAATTTGGACGCATGGATGGGAAATTACAAATTCACCCCTGGGATCTCTCCTGTGTCCCTGCTCGACAAAGGCACAGTAAACTAATCTTAAAAGGGTACCTTCTGTGACCTACTTTACAGAGGCACAGTAGGCTAATCTAATAGGGAGGCGGAAGCCAAATACACTCTGGCTAGGCTTATAAATGCCCTAGGGCAGATAGCCTAGTATCTACCTATGAACCTAAGAGGCAGAGAGGGCAGTGTTGTGTCCTCACCTATAGAATGAATCCATAAGCAGAACCTTTTCCACTTATCAGCATAGGATTTTCTTGTACTGGGTCTTCTGGCTTCAAGAATGACGTCCAGCACCTGTTTGCATAAGGTCGCTGGGGGAGAATTCAAGGAATAAGCCAGGCTGCAAGACTTAGGGTTTGCAGTTGTGGATGCAGAATCTGTCCCTCCTGCTGAGAGAGAAGGGTTGGATTCTGGTGCATGTGCCAGGGTGGCACAGATGTCAGGCTGTGGAGGAGTGGGTACCAGTGCTGGCGTCGCCAGTCCAAGGCAATCAGAATTGTCCTTGGTCTGTCCCGTGTTATCTTGGATAATACTCCTGAAAAGAGGGGTAGAGGGGGAAGGCATAGATTGAGAGATTTACACACTGAAAAGATAGGGCATCCACTTTCCAGGCCCTGCTGTGAGGATTCCTGGTGCAGAATTTGCTGAGCTGGTGGTTGTAGGGGAAGGCAAAAAGATCCACCTCTAGGTCCCCCATTTCTGGATCAGAAGGTTGAAGGTGCCGTGCTCCAATTGCCACTCGTGTGGGTCTAGGAGTTTTCTACTCAAGTCGTCTGCCAGTCAGTTTTGTTTGCCTGGCAGGAAATGAGCTTGCAGATGGACCTGAATGTCCAAGGCCATGTTCCACAGGGCCATGGCTAGCCTGCAGAGTGGGAAGGAATGGGTTTCCCCACCTGCTTGTTGATGTACCACATAACTGTGGTGTGCTCCGTTTTTACTAGCAGTCCTGGAAAGATTAGGGATCTGAAAGCTGTCAGGGCATTCTGTACAGTTAGCATCTCTTTTTGGTTGATGTGCAGATTAATTGGACTTGGGCTCTAGTGGCCCTGAATACATGTTCTGTCCATGTGTGCCCCCCAGGCATAGTCTGATGCGTCTTTTTTTTTTATTTATTTTTTTATTTAACATTTGTTGACCGGGAAAGTCCGACTAGGTTCCACAGATCCTGTTTTCAGCGGAGGCCCGGGGAGAAATGCTCCAAAAGCGTCTTTAGAATGTGGGAGGAAACCGGAGTACCCGGAGAAAACCCACGCGAACG
Source organism: Protopterus annectens (assembly GCF_019279795.1). Lineage (NCBI taxonomy): Eukaryota > Metazoa > Chordata > Ceratodontiformes > Protopteridae > Protopterus > Protopterus annectens. The sequence goes on from NC_056744.1 coordinate 352,417,986, forward strand.
GAGGGAGAACATGCAAACTCCACACAGAAGGCACCACAGCCGAGAATCGAACCGGAGAACCTCTTGCTGTGAGGCAACAGCATTAACCGCTGCACCACTGCGCCGCCCTAACCCATCTGTGGTTAGGGTCTGGGCAGCTTGGGGTTGAGTAAATGGCAGCCCCTTGTTGTGGTTGCATGCTTCTGCCCACCAGAGGAACACTGTCCTTGGACATGGTATGATAGAAATGACTATTTCCAGGTCCTGAGAATGTTGGCAAAGAGTACCACTGGAGTTTCCTCATATGCAGTCTTGCATATGGAATCAGCAGTATACATGAGGCCATGAACCCTAGGGTTTGCAGTATTTTTCTTGCAGATAGCTGGGTTCTGGTGGCCACTTGTTTGAAGTAGTCTGTCAGATACACTTTTACTGAGGTGAAGAATGCCATCGGGGAAGTCGCGTCTAAGCTTGCTCCCAGGAATACAATCTTTTGACTGGGTACCAGTTTTGATGTCTTTTCGTTGATGGTGTAACCCAAGGAAGTGAAGATTTTTCACAAATGTCAGGTGCTGCAGCAGCAATGCCGGACTGTCTGCCTGAATCAGGCAGCCGTCCAAGTTGTTGTGTCTTTCGGCTTTTCCCAGTCAGGGGTCGCCACAGCGGAACTCCGGTCCACTAATGATTGGTAATTGATTTTTACGTGCCGAGTTACCAGCCCTGACGCACAACCTTCAACAAAGGTACACCCATTATGGGTTGTTATTGTGTCTTTCGGCTTTTCCCGGTTAGGTGTCGCCACCGTAAGACGTTGTCCTGTTCGATTCTCAGCTAGAGCGTCTTCTGTGTGGAGACATGCGTGAATGGGTGTACCTTCGTTGAAGGTTGTGCATCAGGGCCGGCAACTCTGCATGTAAAAATCTACTGGCAATCATTAGCAGAAAGGAGTTCTGCTGTGGCATCCAAGTACGGGTAAATTTGAATATTTCGCTGCATGCATATGCAATGGCTGGAGTCAGGCATTTTGTGAATATTCTGGGCGCAATAGATAAGCCAAAGGGAAGTGCAGAGAAAGTACAGTTGTGTATCTACCATAAATGTAGATGTTCGAGTGCATTCACTGTTGCAGTCATTACAATTGGGTTATCCTGCTGGCAGGCTACCCGCAGTCGGCCCGAGTTCCAAAGTCTAGGTCCAGCATCGGTTGCGGTCGCCTCCTCCCTGACGTCAGTGCGCCAGGGGTATAAAAGATGCAGCAGATGCCATTTTCTTCAGTTTTTCTTGCCCCAGATGTCAGGTGCCCCTAAAATGGTAGGCTAAATTATGCCAATAAGCATGCATACACAAAAAACAACTTTTCCTTCACCTACAAGCAAATACACCACATAGGTTGTATGGAATAGAGAAGTACAGAAGTCCCAGCTAGGAAAAGGGGGTTGGTGGGAGGGTAACCTGGACTGCAACAGTGAATACACTCCAACATCTACATTTATGGTACATACACAACTGTACTATGTTCATTATGTTTCACTGTTGCAGTCATTACAATTTGGGTTGAATCCCAAAGCTAAGGTTGGGAGGCTGTTGCTAAATAGGATTACGAGAGGCTATCAGGCCCTGCAGAACTGCAGTGGCAAAGCCTGCCCTGGATTTAGAGTAGAGAAGTAAGTGATAGTGCTTTGTAAAAGTATGCACTGAACTCCAAGTTGCAGCCTCTAAGATGTCTTTGGTTGGTACTCCTCTGAGGAAGGCTGCTGAAGTGGCTGCTGCTCTGGTTGAATGTGGCTTAATGCCCTTAGGCACTGATTTGCCATGCTGTGAATAGCAGAAATTAATGCAGTAGCCTATCCACTTTGAAATAGTCTGCTTTGAGATAGGCTTTCCTTGTGATCCTGCAGCATATGCCAGTAGAACTTGTTCAGTCTTTCTGAAAGCTTTGGTTCTGTCCAAGTAGAAGTGTACTGCCTGTGAATGTCCAAAGAATGCAGAAGTCTCTCACCCTTATTCTGTGGGTTTGGGTGAAAGGTAGGCAAATTGTTTGGTTAAGGGCCACACTGGACACTACCTTAGGCATAAATGTAGGGTTTGTCCTCAAAGAAACCCTGTCAGGATGGAAAATGATAAAAGGTTCCACAGCCATGAGTGCCTGTAACTCTAGAGACTTGTCTAGCGGAGATTATTGCTAGGAGCAGAGCTGTTTTCCAGGATAAGAATTTTATATTAGCTGCAGAGGCTGGCTCAAACGGAGGCAGTGTGAGTTTTTCCAAGACATAGTTGAGGTGTTTTTGGCCCCTCTGAGGTACTGCCTTAGTAATGGATGAGAAAAAATAAGTGGTTCTGTGTTGTAATGAGCTGAAATGGCAGAGGCATGAATTTTAAATGGATGAAAAGGAAAGGCCTTTATCCAGCATTTCAGTTAAGTATTGCAAAATCTAAGTAATATTTGGAACCATCGTATCAATACCTTGTGCCTGGTTCCAAGTACAGAATCTCTCATTTTTCTGCATAAGATGTTCTGGTGCTAGGCCTCCTGGCCTCCAAAATAACATCCATCACTGCTTTAGAGGGAGGTGCGTCTTGAATGGCTACATTATTCGCCATGCTGCCAGGTTTAAGGTCCTGAGTTGGCTGTGCAGTATCTGTCTTGTTGGGTCAATAAGTGAGGAATTTGAGGTAATGTCCAAGCTGGGCATTGAGACAAGCTCTTTAGGATTGGGTACCAGTGCTGGCGGAGCCAGTCTGGGGCAATCAGTATAATTTTTGGCTTTTCTTGTCTGACCTTGAGGAGGTACCTTGGGGAGGAGAGGCAGAGGAGGAAAGGCATATACTGTTAGGATTTTCCAGCTGAAAGATAGAGCATCCACCTTCCATGCTTGCTTGTGATATGTCCTTGTGCAGAACCTCTGTAGTTGGCAGTTGGGAGGGGAGGCAAATAGGTCTATGTCCGGGCATCCCCAGTTCTTTGTTATCATGCTGAAGACTTGTGGATCCAATTTCCACTCGTGGGGATCCATTTGGTTTCTGTTAGTTCGCCTGCCAGAGTATTTATCCTTCCTGGCAGAAATTGTGCTTGCAGATGTACTTGATAAGTCAATGCTTTGTCCCACAAGTTCATGGCTAGTCTGCAGAGGGGGTAGGAATGTGTGCCCCCCTGCTTGTTTATGTACCACATGACTGTAGTACTGTCCGCCTTTATCATATTCTGATTGATATGTAGATGCATTTGACTTGCGGACCATGTTCCCTGAATACATCTTCCTGCCATATGGGCCCCCCAGGCATAATCTGATGCATCTGTTGTCAATATCTGCCTGGCTGTGGGTAAGGTGAATGTCTGTCCAGTGTTGTGGTGGCAGGCTTTTGCCCACCATCAAAACTTCTGTTGCAGGCAGGGAATGAGGATAATTATTGTTTCCAGGCTGTGGCAATGTTGAGTTCAAACACTTTTTAGATACCATTGAAGTTTCCTCATATGCAGTCTTGCATATGGAATTAGCAGAATGCATGATGCCATGAAGTCCAAAGCCTGCAGAATTTTTCTTGCAGATTACTTATTCCAAGATGTTGGCAACGAAGACACAGTTGTCTATTTTTGTCTGGCATGAGATAAGCCATCTGGGCCGTTGTATTTAAGCTTGCACCCAGGAATATTATCTCTTGAGAGGGTACAAATTTTGATTTCTTTTCATTTACTGCATACCCTAGACCTGTTAGTAATCTTTTTACAAATGCCAGATGCTGTAGAAGAATGTCCTTGCTCTCTGCTTGAATAAGGCAGTCGTCCAAGTAAGGATATATTTGATATCCTCTGTCTGCAAAATGCAATTACTGGTGCCAGGCATTTTGTGAAGACCCTGGGCGCAGTAAATAAGGCAAAGGGCAGTGCATTGAGTCAGCTATAAATGTGAGGTATCTTCTGCATGACTGTCTGATTGGGGCATGCAGGTATGCCTCTTTTAGGTCTAAAGTCACAAGCCAAGCCTTTTTGCCCAGCATGGGCAGAAGCTGCTGCAGAGTTAACACTTTGAATTTTGGAATATCCAGGAATGTGTTTAGGATAGACAGGTCCAGGATTGGTCTCCAGGCTTTGTCCTTTCTGGGCACCAAGAATAGCCTTGAGTAAAATCCTAGTCCCTGCTCTTGCTGTGGTACTTGCTGAATGGCTCATGTCCATGAGGGATGAAACTTGTTTTTGTGCCTCTGCCCATTGATTGCGTGGCAGGTCTGGCATACCGTTTAGCATTGGCAGGGTGTGAAAGTGGAACCTGTAACCGTGTGATACAATATTTAAGACCCATTTGTCTTGGGTGATCATGTGCCAATTTTGTGAAAAAGTGCTAGTTTTCCACCCAAAGGAGCTGCCAGAAGATAAGTGCTTAGTGCGGGCAGGGGAAGTCATTGAGACTGTTTCCTGTACGGCTGTGATTTTTCCTCTCCGCTTTTGGAGGTAGAAGCACCCCATTGCTTAGACCTGTATGAGCCTTGGGGCTGTGATCTGCCTCTGAGGCGTCTGTATCTGCCTCTTTGTGGCCTGACACTGGAAAGGACCAATTCTTTGTAGGCCAGTTCCTGCTAAATCTGGGAGGCTGCACCTGTAAGAAATCCTTGACTGTTTGCATAGATTTAGCTTTGTCCTCCATTTTCTTCAACACCTCTTCTGCTTTAACACCAAACAAGGTATCATGCTGTAATGGAGCATCTAATAGTTTTGCTTTAATATGATCGGGCAGATTCTGTTCTTTTAACCAAGCATGCCTCCTAATGACAGAACCTGTAACTGCGGCCCTGCAGGAGGCCTCTAGAGAATCAAAACCACATTGCAAAGTATGCTTTCCCACTTGTTCAGCTGCATGCAATAAATCCTGCATTTCTTTGTTTACTGCACATTCTGAATTTGTCAACATTTTCTGTTTAAGCAATGACATAAGATATTGCTGCTATTTAAGCATATGAAACGGACAATTTAAAGCTCTTACAGCCAAGGTAGCAGAAGTATAAATCTTTTCCCCCCCCCATCTGTCCAGGGCCCTTGAATCCCTATCAGAGGGGACAGGGTATTTTGTAGTGGAAGCCTTAACCCCTTTGGGACCCTGAGAGAGAGCTTCTGGGTCAGCAGCAGCAGGGTTTTATTAAGAAATTTATATGAATCAGGAACCCTGTAGTATCTGTCTGGCTTAACAGGAGCTGGTGGTAGAGTCAGGAGACAGACCGGACTCTGAAAATACATCTACAATGTCTAAAACAGGAGGAATAGCAAGGGGCCTGTGCTGAGGTAATAAAAGGAAGTCTCTGAGCCTTTTCTTGGATTCTGAGTAATCTTGGCTCTCCCAGTGGAAATGCTCCCTCATAGTATGCAGTGTCTCACCAAAAGAATGATCCTCAGGAGGAGAGGCTGAAGGGATAGATTCTTCAGCATCAGAATCCTCATAGGGAGGAAGAGAATATTCCTGTTCAGAAGAGGAATCAGAGGAAATGGAAATCTGATCTGAAGATTCATATTCTATCTGTTGGCTAGGCCTCTTATCAGGAGGGGGATGGGAACCCCTGATCAAAGTAATTAGGTCTTCGGCCATTTTAAGCATCTGTTTTTTAGGCATGGAGGCCTGTCCAGGAGAATGCTGTACTTGTTTGTCTTTACAGCTGCTTTAGTCTTTGCCTTTGAAGCTGAAGTTGGTTTTACATAACTGTGTAGGCCTGAAAACGCCCTCAGAAGCCGATGCCTGCTCAGCGGCTCTGGACCCATTTGAGGGAATAGTTTCCAAGTGTTCAATACCTTGAGTTTCCAGCGGCCTAGTCGGCTCCACGTGGGAGTCAGAAGTGGCCGGCGGCTCTGAGGTAGTGGGAGTTAGGGGCTACGAAAGCGCCTCACTGAGAACCGGCGACAGGCCTAGCGGAAGCCTCATCTGTTTTGGACCTCGGATGCCTGTCCTTTTCTTTGCACTTTTTATAAACTCCGGTAGTCAGCTGTTCCGACATTATATAATTGAATCTTCTGCCAAAGTAATGAAATGCAAAATCGTACCGACGCTTAATAGTGTGTTGGATAAATCTAGCACAAAACCGACAACTAGCAACTTCGTGGTCAGGGCCTAGGCAAGGAACACAGTTGTTGTATCTTTCGTCTTTTCCCGGTCAGGGGTCACCATAGTGGAACTCCGGTCCACTAATGATTGGCAGCAGATTTTTACGTACCGAGTTGCCAGCCCTGGTGCACAACCTTCAACGAAGGTACGTCCATTCATGCATGTCTCCACAAAGAAGATGCTTTAGCTGAGAATCTAACAGGACAACATCTTACTGTGAGGTGACAACGCTACCGCAGCACCACCACCGCAGCTAGGCAAGGAATACGGTAAGAATGAAAATCCTTATGAGGTATTTGCTTCCCACAAGAAATACAATTATTAACTTTTTCTGACATCGGTATGGAGCAAGAAAAAAAGTTTCCCCAACGGGGTACTTAGCTTTAATTAAGACTTCGGATCTGAAATTCGAATTTGAAAATCTCAGGAGTCGGCCGACCGGCACTTGCGAACTGCTTTTGCTTTGGGCACCGCGCGGCAAGAAAGACTAAAGAAAATGGCGTCAGCTGCATCTTTTATACCCCTGGTGCACTGACGTCAGGGAGGAGACGACAGCAACCAATGCCAGACTTAGACTTTGGAACTCGGGCTGACTGCAGATAGCCTGCCAGCAGGATAACCCAACTGTAATGACTGCAACAGTGAAAAACGATGAGCATCTGATAATGCAGAGACCCTGCCCTGAAACATATATACTTCCTGCAAGATTCCCTTATGGGGATATGCAGATAGGCTTCTTTTAAGTCTAGGGTGACTAACCAGGAATCCTTGGCTAGCATAGGAAAAAGCTGTTGCAGGGTAAGCATTTTGAATTTTGGTACCACCAGGAAGGTGTTGAGAATGGAAAGATCCAGGATTGGGTGCAAAGAGCCCTCTTTCCTGGCTACCAGGAAGAGTCTGGAGTAGAATCCTTGACCCCTCTGTTCTACCGGAACCAGCTTGAATAGCGGATATTGAGCAGGGAAAGTACTTGGTTTTGAGCCTCTGTCCACTGGTTTGGAGGAAGGTCTGGAAACCCGTTTGGGGATGGCAGTGAATGGAAATAAAATCTGTACCCCTGGGATACAATGTTGAGGACCCACCTGTCCTGAGTGACTGACATCCAGTTTTTTGCATGAAGAGCAAGTTTTCCTCCTAAGGGCACAATCAACTGGGCAGGGCTGGGGAGTGGAGTGAGCTTTTTCCGTAAGGCGGTGGCTTACCACTCCCTGCTTTAGGAGTGGGGGCACACCATTCCTTAGAACTCTGCATACCCTGAGACTGAAGCCTGGAGGGGGCTGGAAAGGATCAGTGTTTGGAAGGGCAGTGCCTACTGAATCTAGTGGGTTGCACTTGTAAGAATTCTTTAACCGCCTGCATAGACTTGGCTTCTTTCAATCTTTTTAAGAATCTCTTCTGCTTTGGTGCCAAACAAACAGTTCTTATTCAAAGAAGCGTCTAGTAACTTTGATTTGACATGGTCTGGCAAGGTCTGCTCCTTCAGCCAAGCACGTCTTCTCAGTACAGAGCCAGTGACAGTTGCCCGGCAAGATGCTTCTAGGGCATCAAAGCAACACTGCAAGGTATGCTTGCTGACTTGGCTTGTAGAGTGCATAAGCTCCTGCAATTCTTTATTTTCTGCACAGTCTGAAAAAGGTTGCCACTTTTTGCTTAATAAGTTCCATAACATGCTGCTTCTACTTCAGCATGTGAAACTGACAATTCAATGCCCTAATAGCAAGAGTTGCAGAGGTATATACCTTCTCACCCCATCTGTCCAAAGCTCTGGAATCCCTGTCCGAAGGGGTGGGATTCTTGGCTGTAGTAGCCTTGATACCTTTAGGCCCCTGCAAAATGATCTCTGGGTCAGCAGTAGGATTCTTGAAAAGAAATTTGTGAGTGTCCGGTACTCTAGTACCTGATTTCCTAGGGGTAGGAGGTAAAGTGTCAGGAGTAAGACTGGATTCCATAAAAACATCCACAACATCCAGGACAGAGGGTATTGCTAACGCCCTGTGTTGAGGCAGCTCTAGAAATTCTCCGAGTCCCTTTTTGGACTGAGGATAGTCTTGGCATTCCTAGTGGAAATGCTCTCATATGGTATGCAACGTTTCACCAAAAGAAAAATCCTGTGGAGAGGTGGCAGAGGGAATGGATTCCTCTGCATCTGAATACTCATAAGCAGATAAGGGCATGCCTTCATAATCAGAAATTTCAGTCTCATCGGACTCCTGGTCTGTAGAAGCTGAAGGGGACTGGACTCAGTCTCTTAGCAGGGGAAGGCTAACTTCCCCTAATCAGCATAATAAAATCTTCAGCCATTCTAAGCATTTGTTTTTGTGTAATGGGAGCAGGTGCATGCACTTTCGTTGTCGGTTTTCTAGGCGTAGTGTGTACTCTGGGTCTAAGAAATTCGGTAGTTTTGGTTAAAAAAAAGTCAGTTTGTCAAATACTGATTGAGCGAATAACTGCCTCAGAAGCCGGTACCTGCTCAGTGGCTCCGGATCCATCCAAGGTAGAGACATCCGCAGGTTCCACAGACTAAGAGACTCGCCGCATATCTGACTCCGAATGGGTCTCTATAGAGGCCTGCGAATCCACTGAAGCAGGCATCAGGGGCTGTGAAAGAAACTCACTGAGTACCGGTGGACTGGTGACTAGCTTAATGGAGGAGTCGTCAGCAGTTTTGTACCCAAGCGGTCTGTCTTTATCTTTACGTTTTTTCGGAATATCAGTAGTCAGATGGCTTTCCGAAGCCATTTCAGAATACGGAGATAGAGAGCAAAATAATTTAGCGACAGCGAGCCCGATGACTAATACTTTGGGCATTAAATTAGGCACAAAACCGACAGCAAGGGGCATCGTGGTCTGGACCTAAACAGGTGACGCAGTAAGAATGAAAATCTCTGTGAGGTATTTGCTTTCCACAGGCAAGAAAATTGTTAACTTTTTCTGACATCGGTTACAGCAAGAAAAAAGGATCCCCAACAGGGTTCTTAGCTTTAGAAGACTTCAGGATTATTAAATTCGTAAACAAAAATTCAGGTAGCAGCCGACTGGTACTTGTGAACTGCTTCTGCTTCGGGTTCCTGGGCAAGAAAGACTGATGTAATGGCATTGGTTGCCTGTTTTTATACCCCCATGACCAGACGTCAGTCCTGGAGCGACAGCATCAGAAGCAGAAATACTAAGTATTTGGTATTCGGGCCGACTGACTGCTACCTGCAGGCAGGCAAACCAAGTGTGAGGACTGCAACAGTGAAACACGAAGATCATTATGTGCAAGTGAGAGAAACCCACCAAGAATCTCAGGCATTTCCTGCAAGTGGGTTTTATTGGGATCTGGAGGTTAAGCATCTTTCATATCTAATGGTGCCAGGAATCCTTGTGGAATCAGGAGTGTGAAAAGGGCTGGCAGGGTCAGCATTTTGAAGATGGGGACCTTTTGGAAAAGGTTGAGATCTGAGAGGTCTATAACAGGTCTCCAGGATCCGTTCTTTCTGGGGACCAGGAAGAACCTGGAGTAGAATCCTCTTCCTTTTGCAGCTGAGGGAACTGTCTCTATGGTGCCCTGAGCTAACAGGTTCTGCACTACCGTTGCAAGAGGTGCAATTGCTGTGAAGGTAGTCATAGGATGTCTCGTCCTACGGGTGGGGAGATCTAGGGCATGTAGTATAGACAGGACCCACTTGTCTGAGGTGAGATTGGTCCAACCACAGGAGGCAGTGAGGCGAGCTGACAGTGGTGCAGAAGGAGGGGGTGGAGGAGGCAAAGGTGGCAAGTAGTCAGATGCTACCTGCCCTGTCCTGAAAAGGAGTCCTCTGGCTAGAGGGAGGAGATGCTCTAGATGGAGAGGGTACTTTCCTTGTGGGCTTATGAGGCCTTGAAGGAGGAGCAAGATGAAGTGCTTCCTAATAAACTGGAGTTTTTGCTGGATAATGTCTGTGAAACTTCGAAATTGGTGAAACCAGTAAATGTAAAGGTCCTGCATTTCTTTGCCTTTTTGCAGCAGAGATTTGAAAAGGTCTGCGACTTTAGAACCAAAAGGTGCAGCATTGTCCAAGGAAGCATCAATGAGTTTTGCCCTGAAGTCATCTGGCAGGGGCTGTAGGCAAAGCCAACAGTATCTGCGCAACGCAGATGTTGATGTTGCTGACCTGGCAGAGGATTCAGCAGCATCATAACTGCACTCGAGAGTCTCTCTGGTAACCTGGGAAGAGACGCAGGAGAGAGGACAGTGATGCTTTGGCAGGGGAGTCTGGAATATCTGCCAAGTGTTTGCTGGCAGATTCTAAGAGGGACAAGGCATACTTAGCCATGCGAGTCTGGCAGTTTGTAGCTCTGAAGGCCAAGGTAGCCAAAGTACACATCTTTTTGCCCAACCTTTCCACAGTTTTGCTGTCTTTGTCAGCAGGGAGAAAGGTGGCACTATGCAGGAGCTTGGAGGCTTTGTTAGTAGAGACTGAGATAGTGGCTGGATCAGCAGATGGGCACAAGCAGATGCTTAACAGTGTCAGGCACCTTGTAAAGTTTGTCTGGTCTGCATGGAGCAGGAGGTTGGGAGTCAGGATTAACAGATGCTGAACAGAAGGCATCTAAAAAGGCAGGCAGGATAGGAGAAACAGCAGATGGGCTGGAGGAATCCATCTGAATGAGATCGTAATATATTTTTTGTACTTCAGCCATTTCTAAGGATTCCCATTTAAAGTGTTTCTTCATCCTGCAGAGTCAGGTTTTCAGCTGGGGAGTCAGGGTCCAGTGATTCTTCCTCTGGGGATCCGTATCCCAAGGAGGAAGATAGCAGAGTTGTATGAAAGTGATTCCTCTGAGGAATCTGAAAGGACTTCCTCTTCCCTAGTGAGGGTCTCTGTACTCTGAGGCCTAGGGCTCAGAAGAGGAGGTGATGTGGACGTATTAACAGCGGAGGTAGGCCTCAGTGCCATAAAAGCACTGAAAAGGCTTTGACTAAAAGCCTGACAATCAGTCATGCTTTCTGTTGTGGGAGAAATAGGTTCTCTCTTTTCTCTCCTTTTAAGTGGTCCGGTGGACATCTGTGTGGGCCAAGAAACCAGAGACTGCAAAGGATCGGAGAGCTCAGACAGAACTTCAGAAAACACAGCCCCCCCCCCCCGACGTTGGAAACCAGCGCCTGAATAGCCTCTGTGGACATTCTCTCGCCTAGGGATAGTGCAGCGTCCTTCGAGGTAACAGCATTATCCGGAGCAGCAGATCTGGGTACAGATTCTTGTACCACGCCGATGTTGGCCACAGGCTGAGGATCAGTTGGAAGAGGCTCAGCAGTAGAAGGCCATAAGGTTTTGGCCGTTTTTGTCAGACGTCTGAAGAGCCCTCCATCCCTAAAGTAATCTGCTTCAGATGTTGGTTTTCTAGGTAACTATTTAACACATGCAAGAGACTATGTAACGTCTTTGGCATGAATGCCTGGCAAATGGGGCAGGCCTTGTGGCCATGCAACTATCCCAAACAAAAATGGCACTTATCGTGGGCGCCCTTATGACAAATTTGGCGGCTGCACTGAAACTTAAATTTCTGGATGACATGAACAAGCAACTCAGACTTTAAGGAGGACTGAAAAGGGGCATCCCACAATACCGTGCTCCACATCCCCAGATCTAGTTTGCTGCTAACAAAAGCCATTTGTGCAATGCACACACACACACACACACACACACACACACACAGATCCACAGCCAAGAAGATAAGGTCCAACAAGTTGTCTAAAGGGACTAATACCACGGTTATCAAAAGAGATCCTCCAAATTCTCCAGGCAGGGGGAACGGTAGGTGGGTAATGAAGAATATATGGCGAGATGGTCTACATACATCTAGCGTTATGGTAAGTACATAACTAATTGATGTTACGTAGTCCTATCTCGCCATTATTCTTCACCTATGGGACAGCGTCCCTAGCACCTATATCCCGGGTGGCTCAATGAAAGATACTCCTGAGCACAGTGGAGCCAAAGGAAGACCTGCCCCTGGATACCACATCCAATTTGTAATGGGACACAAAGGTATGGGGAGAAGCCCATGTTGCAGCTGCGCATATATCATCCAAGGATAGTCTGGGCTTGAAATGCTGTAGATGTTGACACTGCTCTCGTAGAATGCGCTCTGACTGGAAAGGATATGTTTCTACCTCTAGTCTGGTAAATAAAGGAGATACAATCCGATAGCCATCTAGAAATGGTTACTTTGGAAACCGCTGACCCTAAGCGGTTGTCTGAGAAAGAAATGAAAAGTTGATTTGATTTCCTCCATTCTTTAGTCCTGTGTAAATAAAAGCGTAGTTGCCTATGAACGTCCAATGTACGAAACTGATACTCTGCCTTGTCAGAGAAATTGGGAAAGAATACTGGTAGTTCGATGGATTGATTAATATTAGACAGAGACACTACTTTGGGAAGAAAAGTTGGGTTCGGCCTGAGGGAGACCCTGTCTTTATGAAAAACCAGGCAAGGGGGCTTAGCTGACAAGGCCTGAAGCTCTGAAACCCTCCTGGCAGAAGTAATGGCTATTAGAAAGGCTGGTTTCCATGTCAGAAATTTCAAATCGCAGGAAGCAGCAGTCTCAAAGGGTGCAAGAGTGAGAGCCTGCAGAACAAAATTAAGGTCCCAAGGCATAACCGGTTGAGCTACAGGGGGACGAAGGAGTAGTGTGCCTTTCATGAAGGCTTTACACAGTCTGTGCGCCATTAAGCTGGGTTCATGAGCCACATGATAATTAGAGATAGCCGCTAGTTGAACTTTTATGGTGGCTGGGGCTGACCCTTGGTAGAATAGTTGAGATAGGAATTCTAGCACAGTGTTGATGAGAGCCGTGTAGGGGTCAATACCTTTAGACTGTGCCCATATCGAGAACCTTTTCCACTTACTGGAATAGATCTTCCTAGTGGCTGGTTTGTGAGAGGATGAGTACTACATTTTGGAGAAAAATCGTGATACCTGACTATGGGAGGAAACCAATGGAGAAGCAGACCTCTTATCTGGAGAGACTTGTCTTAAACTTGGAGACCGGCTCCAAATTGGTTCCAAAATTATCGGAGCAGTCGAAGATTGTCAAAACAGTGACTTCCTGCGGCTCCAAGATCGGTGGAGCCGAGGAAGCAGATTCCACAACCAAAATCTTACAGGGCGGCTCAGAGACCAAAGATGGAGCCAGCGATCTCTTTTTGGACTTAGAAGCCTTAGACTTCGACTCGGAGCTGGGAGTCAAAGCTAACTTTTCCTCGAAGGATGGTTTTAATAGACCCTTTAGTATCAACTTGTTTTTCCTTTCTTGGAGCACCCGAGGACTAAAGGAGTGACAAAAACTGCAAGACTCCTGAAGGTGGATGGCTCCAAGACAATAAACACAGACTGAATGTCCGTCTGTAATAGACATTTTATATGCACATTTCGAACACTTTTTAAAGCCAGAAGGCTTATGTTCCTTTTGCTCTTTAGACATGACAGAAAGTACAGTTTTGTACCTACCATAAATGTAGATGTCCGATAGGTATGCATCTGCAGTCATAACATATGGGTTGTCCTGCCTCAGGCAGCCCTTCGGTCGGCCGGATTCCAAAGTCTGGGTCTGGCATCGGCTGATGTCGCACTTCACCCGACGTCATAGCTCCTGGGGTATAAAGGCATCAGTCGACGCCATTTTCCTCAGTGTTTCTTGCCCCAGATGCCAGGTGCCCTCTAGGAAGGCAAAATTTGGATAAAAGTAGAATTTCCAAACAGTAGAAAGCAAAAATTATATATACATATATACATACAAACAAATACACCATAATAGATTCCCCCAGCTAGGTAAGAGAGGGGTAAGTACCCTAGGAATACCACAGAGGGGAAGGAGGGTGGGTAATCCTGACTGCAGATGCATACCTATCGGACATCTACATTTATGGTAGGTACAAAACTGTACTATGTCCTTCAAGGATGCATCTGCAGTCATAACATATGGGTAGAATACCATAGCCAAACTGGGGGAGGAGGCACTAAGATAAAGATGGTGTGGTCAAGATCCCTTGCAACACAGCAGTTGCAAAACCTGCTCGGGATCTGGAGTATAAAGGAAGATTGTAATGCTTGGCAAATGTATTCATGGAGCTCCAAGTAGCAGCTTCTAAAATGTCTTTAGTAGCCACTCCTCGTAGGAAAGCTGTAGTGGTGGCTGTAGCCCTTGTGGAGTGAGGCCTGATATTTTCAGTTGTCGTCTTTCCATGAAAAGAGTAACAGAATCGAATGCAATTTCCTATCCATTTTGAAACACTCTGTTTGGAAATTACTTTTCCTTGCACTCCTGTTGCATATGCTACCAGAAGCTGGTCAGTTTTTCTGCTGGTCTTAGTTCTGTCCAGATAGTAGCGCAGTTGTCTATGTACATTCAAGGTGTGTAGTAGCTTTTCCCCCCTGTTCTGTGGGTTAGGGAAGAACGTAGGTAAATGAATAGCTTGGTTCAAGGATACCCTGGATACCACCTTTGGCATGAAAGTAGGATTGTTCTCAGAGACACTCTATCCTGGTGAAAGATAAGGAAAGGCTGTAATGCCATTAATGCCTGTAACTCTGATACCCTTCTTGCTGAAGTGATTGCTAGAAAGAAGGCAGTTTTCCAAGATAAGAACTGTAAGTCTGCTGATGCTGCTGGTTCAAAAGGGGGAAGTGTTAATTATTCCAGCACAAAATTGAGATCCCATGCAGGCAGAGGTGGTTTCCTTGGAGGTTTTACATTTTTGATCCCTCTTAGAAATTGTCTGAGGAGAGGCTGAGAGAAGATAGGTGGATCCATGTTGTACTCTGCTGAAATTGCTGAAGCATGAATCTTAATGGAAGAACAGGACAGGCCATTGTGGAACAGTTCTGCTAAGTATTCTAGGATGTGTGCTAGGTTTGCAAGCGTGACATCTGTTCCCTTTGATGCACTCCAAATGAGGAATCTCTTCCATTTGGCTGAGTATGTTTTCCTTGTGGAGGGTCTGCGAGCCTCCAGGATAATGTCCTTGACCCTCTGAGATAAAACAGGTTGGTTTTGTTTTATGCAATTTTCCATGCAGTTAGCTGCAGCGTTTTCAAGTTTGGATGCAGGGTCTTGCAGTTGTTCTGTGTTAGAAGTAAAGGCCATAGAGGTAGAGGCCATGGGTTCGTCCGAGACATGCTTCTCAGTAGTGGGTACCAATGCTGCCTTGGCCAGTCTGGAGCTATCAGAATTACCTTTGGCTGTTCCTCCCTGATCTTCAGTAGAACTTTGTACATCAATGGGAGAGGTGGAAAGGCATAAACTGTCAGGGCCTTCCAACTGAAAGAAAGGGAGTCCACCCTCCAGGCTTGTGGGTGGTATTCTCTTGAGCAGAATTTCTTCAGTTGGTGGTTGAGTGGGGAGGCGAACAGGTCTATCTCCGGCATTCCCCATTTCTTTGTTATGGTTTTGAAGATATCTGAAAGCATTTCCATTCGTGAGCATCCGTGGTAGTTCTGCTTAATTTGTCTGCTAGTGAATTCTCTTTTCCTGGTACGAATCTGGCCTGTAGTTGAATGTTGAGGTTCAGGCCTAGGTTCCACATATCCATTGCCATCCGGCATAGAGGGTAGGAATGCGTGCCTCCCTGTTTGTTGATGTACCACATGACTGTGGTATTGTCCGTCCTTATCAGCAGGTGTCCTTGCTGGAGGAATGGTTTGAATGCCTCGATTGCATGCTTCACTGCCAGCATCTCCTTTAGATTTATGTGTAGATTCAGCTGGTCTTGGGACCATAGGTCTTGGATACACTTGTCTTCCATGTGTGCACCCCAGCCTAGGTCTGAGGCGTCCGTGGTGATGGTCTGCCTTGGTTGTGGTTTGTGGAAAGGCAACCCTCTCTTGGTCTGGCAGGCCTGAGCCCACCACAGAAATTCTTTTTTCAGGCATGGAATGATTGGTATCATGTTTTCTAGACTGTATCTGTGTTGAGACCATACATTTCTTAGGTACCATTGTAATTTTCTCATATGCAGCCTGGCATGTGGGATCAAGATTATGCAGGATGCCATGTAATCCAGGGCCTGCAGGACTTTCCTTGCAGTAAGCTGAGTTTGTCTTGTCAATGCCGTGAAGTAGACTGGAAGTTGCTTTTGTTTTTCTTCTGTGAGAAAAGCCATCCGAGTTAGTGTCCAGTTCTGCACCCAAAAATGTTATCCTTTGGGATGGCACTAGTCTTGACTTCTGTATGTTGACTGTGTATCCCAAGGCTTGCAGCAGTTGTATGACATAGGCCAAATCCTTTATTATTTTTGTCTTGTTGTCCGCTTGTATTAGGCAGTCGTCCAGGTATGGGTAGATTTGAATTCCCTGAAGCCTGCAATGTGCAATTACTGATGCCAGGCATTTCGTGAATACTCTGGGCGCAGTAGATAAGCCAAAGGGCAATGCTGAGAATTGATAATGCTCTGATCCTGCAAGAAATCTGAGGTGTCTTCTGCAATCTGGTCGTATAGGGATGTGCAGGTATGCCTCCTTGAGATCTAGAGTTACCAGCCAAGACTCCTTGCCCAACATGGGAAGAAGTTGCTGTAGGGTCAGCATCTTGAATTTTGGTACAATGAGATATGTGTTCAGTGCGGACAAGTCGAGAATAGGCCTCAATTGAGTTTCTTTTCTTGGTACCAGGAATAGTCTGGAGTAAAATCCTTGGCCTTGTTCCATAGATGGTACCTTTTCTATTGCTCTCATCCTTAGTAAGTTGATTATTTGTTTTAGAGCCTCTGACTTCTGGCTTGGTGGAAGGTTTGGCATTCCTCTCTTTTTTGGTATAGTGTGGAAGTGAAACCTGTAGCCTTTGTCTATTGTTTGCAAGTCCATTCGTCTCCTGTAATGCAATGCCAGTTTTTTGAAAATAATGCTAACTTTCCGCCCAGGGGTGCTTCCAGTTGTTCCCTGGTAGGCGGAATCAAAGCCAAGTCATTGTGTCTGTCCTGTGGAAGTGGTTGCAGTCGCAGCTGTGGAGGCACTCCTCTGGTTGTCAGGTTGCCACTGGCCCTGTAGGCACCCCTTGATTGACCTCTGCCTCTTGGGCGTCTATTTCTGCCTCTCTGTGCTCTGGAGGTGTCTGGAAAGGACCAATTCTTTGAAGGCCAATTTCTGCTGAACCTCGGAGGTTGGACCTGCAGAAAATCCTTGACTGTTTGCACAGATTTTGCTTTTTCTTCCACTTTCTTTAGAACCTCCTGTGCAGGGGAGCCAAATAAACTGTTTCTCCATAGGGGCATCTAGGAGTTTAGACTTAACATGGTCTGGCAAGGATTGCTCTTTTAGCCAGGCATGCCTTCGAATCACTGCTCCAGTCATAGCTGATCTAAATGAAGCCTCCAGTGCATCATAGCCACATTTAAAAAAATGATTACTGACCTGCTGAGAATTGTGTACCAACTCCTGAAGGGACTTGCGGTCTAAAGGTTCAGGAGAGGAAAGCTTTTTATTCAGCTGATCTAACAAAAAATCCTGGTACTGTATCATGTGAAATTGACAGTTTAAAGCCCTGGCAGAAAGAGTAGCAGATGTATAAACCTTTTTACCCCATCTCTCTAATGCTCTTGATTCTCTTTCAGAGGGTAGGGGTTTTTTGGTAGAGGCAGCTGCAACACCCTTAGGGCCCTGAGAAATGGTTTCTGGGTCTGCAGCGTGGGCCTTATACAAGTGGAAGTGAGAATCCGGGACCCTGTAATATCTGTCAGGTTTGGCAGGGGCCGGGGGAAGAGAATCAGGGGCTGAACTGGCATCATTGTATGCATCATCAACAACTGATAGTACAGGTGGTATGGCTAAAGGCCTATGCTGTGGTAAGTATAAAAAAGTCCTTAGCCTTTTCCTAGAATCAGAAAAATCCTGACCCTGTCATTGGAAATGTTCCCTCATTGAATGTAGAGTTTTCCCAAATGAAAATTCTTCAGGGGGGGAGGCAGAAGGAATGGAGTCTTCTGCATCTGAATCCTCATAAGGTGAGTATGGTCCTTCCTGATGGTCTGATAAATCTGATCCATCCGAGGAATAGTCAGAGGAGAGAGGTTCAGGGGGGACAGTCCTAGGCCTTTTTTCAGGAGGGGGTTGTGAGGCCCTTTCTGGGTGAGGTTTGGATCCCCTGATCAAAGAAATAAGGTCCTCAGCAAGGCTGAGAATCTGAGAACTTGAGGAAGGTCTGTGAGGGGGAGCTTTTGTAGGTAAGGCCTTGGAAAGTTTAGCTGCTTTAGCCCTGGAGAAGGCCTTAATAAACATAGAAGCAGGGGGTCTAGCTGCCCCACGTGCAGGAGTAGAGATGTCCAACGGAATGGTGTCGGACTATTCTTGTGGGCCTGCTTCTTCGGTAGGAATTTCTGTAGCCGACTCAGCCGGGGCCTCTGTGGCCTCGGTTGTCGGAGGTATGCTTGCGGCCAAAGGAAGAACCGAGGACTCCGTTTCAGCCGAAACCAAGACACTCGCGGTATGCCTAACCGTGGCTTCAGCCGAAACCGCGGGCCGCGAGTGTCGGTCCTTTTCCTTGCGTTTTTTAGCTAAATGTGTAGTCGGAGTCTCCGACAGCATTTTATATGCAAAAGCGGGACCAAAAAACTCTTCTGCAAACTCCGACCGACGTACGTCTAAGTGTCCGTCGGTTGAAGGAGGCACAGGCTAAACAAGCTGATACGTCGTGGTCTGGGCCTAAGCAAGGAAGGCAGTAAGAGTGGAAATCCTTATGAGGTATTTGTTTCCCACAAGTTAAACAATTATTTACTTTGTCTGACATCGGCTGAGGCAAGAAAGAGTCCCCAGCGGGTACTTAGCTTTTAGAAGTCTTCGGTAGCTGAAATCTCTGGATCTGACCGACCGGCACTTGCGAACAGCTTCTGCTTCGGGCACCGCGCGGCAAGAAAGACTGAGGAAAATGGCGTCGGTTGATGCCTTTATACCCCAGGAGCTATGACGTCGGGTGAAGTGCGACATCAGCCAATGCCAGACCCAGACTTTGGAATCCGGCCGACCGAAGGGCTGCCTGAGGCAGGACAACCCATATGTTATGACTGCAGATGCATCCTTGAAGGACATCTAAGCACAGAACTCCAACTTTCTCGTAACAGAGAAGAAAAAGGCGGGAAGCAAGCGCCTGCTATAACAGACAGTCAACTGACTAGACAACGATAAAGAGACCTCTAATTAAAACGGTCTCCACACAAGAGAACACCACAAAAGTCTAACGAACAATCACAAAGGGAGGACTAGGTCCTCTAACTCAAACAGGCCTAGCCCGAGGGAAGGGAAACCACAAAAAACGCACAAGCACACACAAGAGAACCAGAAATGCCAACAATCGCTCTCACACAAAATCTAATCAAACAATTAAATAATATCAAATAATGTCTCAAGAAATTTCCCCAAGAAAAATAGTTTTCAAAAGGTACTTAGCCAAGCCAAGTCGATACCACGTCCGAGCTCTACAAGCGGCAAACGAGATCTGGGGATGTGGAGCAAGGTATTGTGGGATATCATCTTAGCCAGCCAATCAAAGACTTGAGCTAGTATATAGGCAGAGTCGGAGCCGACTGTCGGCTCCGAACCCACAGGTGAAGAATAATGGCGAGATAGGACTACATAACATCCTGTAATTCTTCATTTTCAGCACAGTCCGGTATCAACATCATTTTCTGTTTAAGTAATCCAGTAAGATGCTGCTGATACTTTAACATATGAAATTGACAGCTTAAGGCCCTAATAGCTAAAGTAGCAGAAGCGTATACCTTCTTACCCCATCTGTCCAGGGCCCTGGAATCTCTATCAGAGGGGATAGGGTTTTTGGCAGTAGTGGCCTTGATGCCTTTGGGTCCCTGTGAAATGGTCTCTGGGTCCGCAGTGGGATTCTTAAAGAGGAACTTGTGAGTCAGGTACTCTAATATCAATCAGGTTTCGTGGGAGCTGGAGGTAGTGTGTGTCTGGGGGCAGGCTAGATTCCAAGACGGCATCACCTACAATGTCCAGTAAAGGAGGGTTAGCTAAAGGCCTGTGTTGAGGTAGGAGTAAGAATTCTCGAAGCCTCTTTTTGGTGTCAGAGTAATCCTGCTCTCCCAGCAGAAATGCTCCCAAAGTGTGTGCAAAGTTTCACCAAAAGAAAAATCTTCTGGAGGGGAAGCAGAGAGTATGGAGTCCTCTGCATCAGAATCCTCATAGGTAGATAAGAGCAAATCCTGGTCATCAGAAGAAACAGAAATTTCAGAATCTTGATCAGAAGAATCAGAAAGAAAATCCATTATAGGTCTCTTAGAGGGAGAAGGCTGGCTTCCCCTAATTAGAGTAATAAGGTCTTCAGCCATTCTTATTTGTTTTTTAGGCATATGGGCTTGACCATGAGGTTTGGACGTCAGTTTTCTAGGTGTGGATCGAGTTTTAGGCCTTGAAGAAGATGGCGGTTTAATATGCATGTCCATAGGCCTGAATAAACCCTCAGAAGCCGGTGCCTGCACAGCGGCTCTGGACCCATCCAAGGTAGAGACATCCGCAGGTTCCATAGTCAAAGCTTTTTGCAGCATACCGGACTCCAAATGGGTCTCAGTAGAGGCCTGCGAATCTGAAGTAGCAGTTATCAGGGGCTGCGAAAGTGCCTCACTCAGTACCAGTGAAATGGCGACTAGCTTAACGGAAGCGTCGTTGGCAGCTTTGGACCTATGCGGTCTGTCTTTAGCTTTACATTTTTTCGGAATGTCGGTAGTCGGATGGCTAACCAAAGCCATTTCTGGATAATTAAACAGAGTACTGAAGTAGTTTGAAGCAAAAATGAACAGACTATGAATAGTTAAAG
Organism: Protopterus annectens; assembly: GCF_019279795.1. Classification (NCBI taxonomy): domain Eukaryota; kingdom Metazoa; phylum Chordata; order Ceratodontiformes; family Protopteridae; genus Protopterus; species Protopterus annectens. The sequence goes on from NC_056744.1 coordinate 352,438,835, forward strand.
GATTGAATAAGGCACAAAACCGACAGCGAGGGACGTCGTGGTCTAGGCCTAAGCAAGAAATGCAGTACGAATGAAAATCTTTGATGTATTTGCTTTCCACAAGAAATACAGTTGTTAAATTTTACTGACATCAGTTTAGAGCAAGAAAAAAGATCCCCAACGGGGTACTTAGCTTTTTTGAAGACTTCGGTTCTGAAACTCAGAAACAAAAATTTCAGGAGTCTGCCAACCGGCATTTGCGACCTGCTTCTGCTTCGGGCACCATACGGCAAGAAAGACTGATGTAATGACATCGGCTGCATGCTGGACCTCTGCCCACTGATTTGGGGGTAGATCTGGCCACCCGCTTGGTGTTGGTAACGTGTGGAAGTGAAATCTGTATCCCTGGGGCACTATATTTAAAACCCACTTGTCCTGGGTAATGGGTTTCCAGTTCTTTGCTTGAAGAGCAATCTTTCCCCCCCAAAGGGGCAGTCAGTTGAGAGGTGCTTGGAAGTTTTAAACAGTCATTGAGACAGTTTACCATACGGTGAGCTTTATTACTCTCAGATCTGGAAGTGGAGGTGGGAGGCCTGTGCCTTCTTACCCCCATCTATCCAGCTTAGTCCTGTGCATACCCTGGGAGCTCTGTTGGACCTGGGTTTGGACTGAAGGTCTGGAAGAGGCAGGAAAGGACCAATTCTTGGAAGGCCAATGCCTACTAAACCTTGGAGGTTGTACTTGTAAAAAATCTTGAACAGTTTGCATAGATTTAGCTTCTTCCTCCATCTTTTTAAGAAGAACTTCTGCCTTGTTGCCAAACAGGCGGTCCTGGTTTAAGGGAGCATCCAGTAATTTCGCTTTAACATAATCTGGCAAGGATTGCTCCTTAAGCCAAGCATGCCTTCTAAGTACAGACCCAGTCAAGTCACAGCAGCCCAGCAAGATGCCTCTAGTGGATCAAAACCACATTGCAAAGTATGTTTTCCAACGTGTTCAGCTGAATGCAGTAAATCCTGTAAATCCTTATTTTCAGCACAATCAGGAATCAACATCAATTTCTGTTTAAGCAATCCAATAATATGCTACTGATACTTCAGCATATGAAACTGGCAGTTTAACGTCCTAACGGCCAAAGTTGCAGAAGTGTATACCTTCTTACCCCATCTATCCAGCGCTCTGGAGTCTCTATCAGAGGGGGTAGGATTTTTGGCAGTAGTAGCTTTAATGCCCTTGGGTCCCTGGGAAATCGTCTCAGGATCCGCAGCAGGATTTTTAAAAAGTAACTTGTGAGAGTCAGGGACCCTGTAATATCCATCAGGTTTTCTGGGAGCAGGAGGTAGAGAGTCCGGGGCCAAGCTAGAGTCTGAAAAGGCATCATCAACAATGTCTAGTATAGGAGGAATAGCTAAAGGCCTGTGCTGGGGCAGGAGTAAGAAATCCCCAAGCCTCTTTTTAGAATCAGAGAAATCCTGACTTTCCCAATGAAAATGCTCCCTGAGAATATGCAAGGTTTCACCAAAAGATAAATCCTCTGGGGCAGAAGGAAGAGTCCTCAGCATCAGAATCCTCATAAGTAGTAAGGGTAAATCCTGGTAATCAGAGGAAACAGAAATTTCAGAATCCTGGTCAGAAGTATCATAAGAAAACTCAGTTCTAAGTCTCACGGGGAAGGCTGGCTTCCCCTGATTAAAGTAATAAGGTCTTCAGCTATTCTTATTTGTTTTTTAGGCATAGAGCCTGAACGTGCGGTCTGGGCGTCAGTTTTTTAGGCATGGTTCGAGTTTTAGGCCTTGAAGAAGATGGCGCCTGTTTAATACGCAAGTCAGTAGGCCTGAATATACCCTCAGAAGCCGGTGCCTGCACAGCAGCTCTGGATCCATCCAAGGTAGAGCCATCTGCAGGTTCCACTGTTGAAGCATCTCGCAGCTTACCGGACTCCGAATGGTCTCAGTAGAGGCCTATGAATCTGAAGTAGTGGGTATCAGGGGCTGCGAAAGCGCCTCACAGAGTACCAGCGAACTGGCGAATGGCTTAGGATAAGAGTCGTTGGCATCTTTGGACCTAGACTGCCTAAATGTGTCTTTATCTTTGTGTGTTTTTGGAATGTCAATAGTTTGATGGCTTACCAAAGACATATCAAGATAACTGAACAGAGCACAAAAATATTTAGAAGCGAAAATATACAGACGACTGATAGTTCGCGGTTTAAATAAGGCACAAAACAGAAAGCGAGGTACGTCATTTCAGGGCCTAGGCAAGCCATACAGTACGAATTAAAATCTTTGAGGTATTTGCTTTCCACAAGTAATGCAATTAATTTACTTTTACTGACATCGGTTTAGAGCAAAAAAAAAAAGTTTTCCCAATGGGGTACTTAGCTTTTAGTTGAAGACTTCGGTTCTGAAACTCAAAAACGAAAATTTCAGGAGTCGGCCGACCGGCACTTGCGAACTGCTTCTGCTTCGGGCACCGCACTGCAAGACAGACTGATGTAATGGCGTCAGCTGCATGTTTTATACCCCTGACGACCTGACGTCTCAGAAGAGACAGTAACCGACGCAGGACCCAAGACTTTGTTAATCAGGCCGACTGAGGGCTACTATAAGCAGATAACCCAAATGTGATGACTGCAACAGTGAAACACAAAGAACATCTTCAACTCACCAGTAACACTGACATATGAACGGTGAGGGTGGAATAGCAGACGGCAAGCCAGTCTGGCAGAGATTTAGACTTGTTGGTTTATCTGTAGAGAGACATTTAAAACTGTTCTCTATACATATAAAAAGGAGTGAAAAAAATTAGCAGTACACAGTGAACTGCTTGCCAGCTTGTAATACAGCAACTGCAGTCAAGGCTCCCCAGTGATGAAAGCAAGAATGAAGTCTGCATGCAAAAATACACTCAGTGTGAAAACTTATGACCCTTGTAATCCAGGGATTTTCTCAGTCTCCATTTGCCTACTGTCTGCCTCAGACCAAATCACTTCATCAGACAGGCTCTGGGACATTTGGGAAGCTGGGCTAAGTTCCTTAAGGGTCACCTAGGCAACATGCCTACTAAATACCCATGAATGCATAAAGTACAAGTCACAATTACATTAGTTACAAAATTACAGCTGTTCACAAGGAAAACACTTAGTACTTACTTCTCTTCTTCAATCTGATCTTGTTTGGAAGCCCATCCACTGCCATCCTTGGGTACAATTATCACATTCGGATCATTACCTTTGTTCTCTGCTTTTAGACTTGGAAGGTTAGCAGGAGGGGGCATACGCCTTGTAATAGCAACTTTTCCAAGTGACTGCAATCCATGGCGAGCAGCAACTACAAAATTAAAACACAGAATAATGTAGGCAATCAAAACTAAGTGCGTGTACAAGTGGATTGTGACTTGTGGATTAGGAAGCAGACTGCTTCCTAATGTTTAGGAAGAAAGTTTTAACACGTAAAGTCATAGGTTCTTAACCCAAACTACATAGCAGATGCACTCTTTGTAGCACAGATATATGTCGATTCCAGACCCATAAAAAAGCTAGGAGAAAAAAATCCAAGTTGTATTTCTATTGGGCAGCAAATAAATTTCCAGTGAGCCACCTACACAAGCAAGTTTTTTTGTTTTTCTTTTCGAGACCATTAAAACAACTGCTTACAGGCATGCTACAACCTAATGAAGCCATACTGCAAAAAATGCCAAACACTCCTCTTTCAAAATAGCTATGATAGCATTATTTCAGCTTCCAAAATGAAAAATGGGGAAGGGGAGAAATGCAAAGCCCCCAAAATCCAAACAATCATACTGGGCCCAAGTTGATGCATTAAGCAAGATATTATAAAATTAAGTCCTATGTACAAACTCATTCCAATGTGAGCAAATGCATTAGGTGAAGCCCAAAGGTACAACCTGACCAGAAGTGGCATTAAGAAAGAACACATTTAGTATGCTGGAAAGTACAGTTGTGTACACTTACCATAAATGAAGATGTTTGAGTGTATTCACTGTTACAGTCATTACATTTGTGTAATCCTGCTGGCAGGTTGCCCTCAGTCAGCCTGAATTCCAAAGTCTTGGGCCCTGCGTCGGTTGCTGTTGCCCCTTCCCTGACGTCAAGTCGTCAGGGGTATAAACGATGCAGCAGACACCATTTTCTTCAGTTTTTCTTGCCCCAGATGTCGGCTGCCGCCATATATATATATATATATATATATATATATATATATATATATATATATATATATATATATATATATAAAACATAAAACATACATGCACCAAAATAAACTAACTTCATCAACAAGCAAATACACCATATATATAGATCAGAGAAGTAAAGTTAAGTTCCAGCAGAAATAAGGGGGATGGCAGGTGGGTAACCTGGACTGGAACAGTGAATACACTTGAACATCTACATTTATGGTAAGTGTACACAACTGTACTATGTTCGTGTTTCACTGTTGCAGTCATTGCATTTGGGTAGAGTCCCAAAGCTATGGCTGGGGAGCTGGAGCTAAACATTAGGAGCGGCTATGAGGCCCTGCAGAACTGCAGTGGCATAGCCTGCTCTGGAGTTTGAGTAAAGTGGCAGATTGTAATGCTTTGTAAAGATGTGCACTGAACTTCAAGTAGCAGCCTCTAAAATGTCTTTGGTTAGTACTCCCCTGAGAAAGGCTGCAGAAGTGGCTGCAGCTCTGGTTGAATGTGGCCTAATGCCCTTAGGCACTGGCTTGCCATGCTGTGAGTAGCAGAAACGAATGCAGTGACCTATCCATTTTGAAATAGTCTGCTTGGAGATAGCCATTCCTTGTGATCCTGCAGCATATGCCACTAGCAATTGTTCTGTCTTTCTGAAAACTTTAGTTTTGTCCAAATAGAATCTAAGTTGTCTGTGTACGTCGAAAGAAAGCAGAATTTTCTCCCCCTTGTTCTGTGGATTTGGATAAAATGTTGGCAAATGAATAGTTTGGTTAAGGGCTACACTGGACACCACCTTAGGCATAAATGTAGGGTTTGTCCTCAGAGAGACCCTGTCTGGATAAAAAAATGCTAAAAGGTTCCACAGCCATGAGAGCCTGTAGCTCACACACTCGTCTTGCAAAAGTTACTGCTAGGAGCAGAGCTGTTTTCCAAAATAAAAACTTTATATCCGCAGTAGCAGCTGGCTCAAAAGAAGGTAGGGTGAGTTTTTCCAAGACATAATTGAGGTCCATTGCAGGTATTGGCGATCTCATTGGAGGCCTTCAATTTTTGGCTCCTCTGAGGTATTGCCTTAAGGCATGAGAAAAGAGTGTTGGCTCTGTATTGTTTGTGCCTTTCGGCTTTCCCCGGTTAGGGGTCGCCACAGCGGACCTCCCGTCCACTAATGATTGGCAGTAGATTTTTATGTACTGGCTTGCCGGGTTAACGCACAACCTTCAATGAAGGAACGCCCATTCACGCATGTCGCTACACAGAAGACGCTCTGAGAATCGAAAGGGCAACGTCTGAGGCGACAACGCTACCGCAGCACCACCACCGCAGTGGTGAGTGGTGGCTCTGTATTGCAATGAGCTGAAATGGCAGAGGCATGAATTTTAATTGATGAAAAAGATAGGACTTTGTCCAGCATCTCAGTTAAGTATTGCAAAATCTGAGGAATATTTGGTACAGCTGTGTCAGTTCCTTGGGCTTGGTTCCAAGCATAAAATCTCTTCCATTTTCCAGCACAGGATTTTCTAGTACTAGGCCTTCTGGCTTCCAAAATGACATCCATCACAGCTTTACTGAGAGGAGTGCTTTGTATGGCTACATTATACGCCATGCTGCCAGGTTTAGAGTCCTGAGTTGGCTGTGCAGAATCTGATTGTTTTGTTGGGACAGTAGATGAGGTATTTGAGGTAAGGTCTAGGCTGGGCATAGAGACAAGTTCCTTAAGATCGGATACCAGTACTGGCAGGGCCAGTCTGGGGCAATCAAAATCATTTTTGGTTTCTCCTGTCTCACCTTTAGGAGTACTTTGGGGAGGAGAGGCAGTGGAGGAAAGGCATATACCGATACATTTTTCCAGTTGAAAGAGAAGGCGTCCACTTTCCATGCTGGCCTGTGAAAAGTCCTTGTGCAGAATTTTTAGTTGAAAGTTGTGAGGGGAGGCAAATAGATCTATGTCCGGGCGTCCCCATTTCTTTATCATCATGCTGAAGATTTGTAGATCCATGTGCCAATCCATGAGGTTTCTGCTTAGTTCGTCTGCCAGAGTATTGTCCTTTCCTGGCATGAATTGTGCCTGCAGATGAACTTGGTAAGTCAATGCTGTGTCCCATAAAGCCATGGCTAGTCTGCAAAGGGGGTAAGAATGCGTGCCCCCCTGCTAATGTACCACATGACAGTGGTATTGCCTGTCTTTATCAGTAGGTGTCCCGGATGAATTAGGTCCTTGAAGGCTGTCGGGGCATTTTGAACAGCTAGCATCTCTTTTTCATTGATATGTAGATGCATTTGATTTGTGGACCAAGTGCCCTGAATGCCTCTTCCTGCCACGTGGGCCCCCCAGGCAAAATCTGATGCATCCGTTGTTAGGTTCTGCCTGGCTGGGGGTAGTGAGAATGGCTGTCCCTTGTTTTGGTGACAAGCCTTTGCCTATCATCAAAACTCCTAACGGAGGCAGGGCATGAGAGTAATCATGGTTTCCAGGCTGTGGCAATGTTGTGTCCAGACACTTTTTAGGTACCATTGAAGTTTCCTCATATGCAGTCTTGCATATGGAATTAGAATGATGCAGGATGCCATGAAGCCCAAAGCCTGCAGAATTTTTCTTGCAGATAATTGGGCCTTTGATGCCATTTCCTTGAAATAGGTAGTCAGTTGCCTTTGTCTGGCATGAGATAAGCCATCTGGGCAGTTGTATTTAAGCTTGCACCCAGGAATATTATCTATTGAGAGGGTACTAGTTTTGATTTCTTTTCGCTGACTGTGTACCCTAGGCATGTTAAGTCTTTTCACAAACGCCAGATGCTGTATTTTATTTTATATTTATTTTACATTTGTTGGCCGCGCTAGTCCAGCTGGAACAATGTCCATTTTCAGTGGAGGCCCGGGGAGAAAAGCTCCAATGATGAAAGCAAGATAATAAAAATAAACAAACAATAAACAATTAGCTCAAAAGCAATGAGCAAAAATACGAAGATTTTAGTACAGGTAATACAAATCTAAAAAGAAAACAAATAAAACCAACTAAAGTAATAAGTAAGGGATTAACTACATTCAATACAGAATATGGAAGAATGGAATGGAATTCCATAATAATGGAAGTATTACGTAGTTCAATATGTAATACATAATTATAAAAGACTATTAAATTTTTTTTTTTTTTTTTTTTTTTACATATATGAGAACAGTAGTAACTAGAAAGACATTAAGTCATTTGTAGTCAGAGAGACTATTACAGTGGTGAAGAAAGAATTATGATAGAAGAAAGATGAAAGCAGGTTAGTCAGGGTTGGTACAAGAGCAAAGCCAGAATTTGTTGAGGTGTAATAGAAGTTGTTTCTTAAAGAGTGGAAGAGTGGCTAGAGAGGAGATGTGTGAGGGAAGGTTATTCCATATTTTGCCAACTGAGTTGGAGAAAAGGCAGTTACCTGCAGTATTTGTAATTCTAGGAGTGTTAACTTGTAGTTTTTCAGAAGAACGTAGTTGTTTCAGGTTATTATAGGGAGTAAAGAGGTTGCCAAGAGCTGGTGTTTTTGATGGTTGATATAGAATTTTGTGTGCTATTAAGAGTTGTTGATAAGCTTGTTAGGAGAATGTCTGTAGTAGAATGTCCTTGCTCTCTGCTTGAATGAGGCAGTCGTCCAAGTAAGGATATATTTGTATTCCTCTTTGTCTGCAGAAAGCAATTACTGGTGCCAAGCACTTTGGAATTCGGCCGACCGAGGACCCGCCTGACAGCAGGAGAACCCATCTGTTATGACTGCAGCTGTATGCATGATGAACATCAGAGTAAAATCCTTGTCCCTGCTCTTGCTGTGGCACTTGTTGAATAGCACCCATGCCCATGAGGGATGAGACTTGTTTTGAGCCTCTGCCCATTGATTTTTTGGCAGGTGTGGCCAACCGTTTGCCCTTGGCAGGGTATGGAAGTGAAACTTGTAGCCTTGTGACACAGTCTAAAACCTATTTGTCTTGGGTTATAATGTCACAGCCAAATATGCACTCCTGCATGACAGGCAAATAGCGTCCAAAAGAGAGAAAGAGCCAGCATACTGTGTGTTAACTTTTATTAAAATAAAAACAGACTGGTTTCGGCCGGAATCATTTCAAAGCCTTCTTCAGTGCAAACATTAAAGAAAAAATGATATTCATTTCAGTAATATATACAATAGTCTCAAATCTGATTGGTTCATCTTAGAATTGTTCATTTAGACCAGCTGGGAATAGCCCACCCAGTTTCACAATCCACTTTTTTTCTTTATTATTTAAAATGGAGTGCCATCCAATTTTATTGGATCTGTTGCCCTTTATAATATCAATAACCAAAAAAGCAAATCTGGCAGTGGGATGTATAAGTTGATGTTTGTATAGTGCATTGGAAGACATTTTATTTTTAATATTGCTAATATGTTCTGATATCCTTATTCTAAAAGGACGGGAGGTCTGGCCTATGTGAAAAGCACCACATGAACATGTGGCTTGATATATCAACCAGTCGGTACTACAATTTGCAAAAAAATTTATATCATACACTGCTGAACTATTTCGACTAGAAAAATGTTTAGACTTGAAAACCTTGTCACAGTGTGTGCAGTGTCCACAAGGATGACAACCAACTAACGTATCCCCCCTGATAGTAAGTTGTGTAAATTGAGAAGATTTATTAATGGATCCATGTTTATAATGACTGAAAGAACCCAGATGTTTGCCCTTACAATATGAAAATAGACATCTATAAGGTATGATTCAAGAGAACTCATCATCATACTGTAATATATTCCAATGCCTATTTACACTTACCATTAATTTCACCGTGTTCCTGGCATATGTTGTGACTAACCTATGGGTTGTGTTGTTGCAACATTATGGTCCCTATAACTCAAAAATTCTTCTCTTTTGGTCGAATTGACCAGATTGCTTGCCTGTACCACATAACCCATACCATATCCCCTGGCTTTGAATCTTCTGGTAAGGTCTTGCCTATGGCTCTGGAAAGAAGAATAGTCAGAACAGATGCGTTTTGTTCTGATGAACTGCGATTTTGGAATATTGCGGGCTATGTGTGGAGGATGGAAACTAGATGCATGTAGAATGGTATTATATTGGGGATATTTTTCGAATACTTCAGTACTCAGTGTATGATCTGATGATCTGCTGATGTTAACATCTAAAAATGTAATGTTATTTGGATCATAATGAATGGTAAATTGTAGTCCCCAAAGATTCTAATTTAAACAGGATACAAAAGCATGCAATGTATCCACCTCACCTCTCCATACCATCCAAAATCATCTAGATAACGCCTCCAGATGTCTATGTGTTCCAAAAAGATGTTCTTGGATTGGTCATAAATTAAATGTTTTTTCACAAAAGCCATAAACAAATCCGCATAGATGGGGGCAAAAGAAGCCCCCATTGCTGTATCTTGATAGAAAAATACATTACTACTGAGTACATAGCCTGCTAACTGTACTAAAAATGAGTTGAAATCAGAGTCCTATAAATTGGCCACCTCTAGCCAATATTCAAGTGCCTCCAAACCAGATTCATGTGGAATAATGGTATATAAGGTGCAAACATCAAGTGTGCACATCAGCCAATCAGGTTCTAATTGACTATCTGAAATTATTTGTAGGAAGTTGGTAGTATCCTGTAATCGAGACCGAACCAAGCATAAAAGCGTTGGGTTATAATGTGCCAAATTTGAGAAAAAAGTGCTATTTTTTCCCCTAAGGGTGCTGCCAGTAGATAAGTGCTTGGTGCAGGCAGGGGGGGGGGTGAGTCATTGGGACTGTTTCCTGCATGGTTGTGATTTGTCTTCTCAACTTTTGGTGGTAGAAGCACCCCATTGTTTAGACCTGTACGAACCTTGCGGCTGGGATCTGCCTCTGGGACGTCTGTATCTGCCTCTTTGTGGCCTGTCTTGACACTGGAAAGGACCAGTTCTTTGTAGGCCAGTTCCTAAATCTGGTTGGCTGTACCTGTAGGAAATCCTTAACTGTCTGCATGGATTTCGCTTTATCCTCCATTTTCAACACCTCTTCTGCCTTAACACCGAAGTATCATGCAGCAATAGAACATAATTTTGCTTTAACATGATCAGGCAGATTCTGTTCCTTTAACCAAGCATGCCTTCTAATAACAGAACCCGTAACCGCGGCGCTGCAAGAGGCCTCTAGTGAATCAAAACCACATTGCAAAGTATGCTTTCCCACTTGTTCAGCTGCATGCAATAAATCCTGCATTTCTTTGTTATCAGAACATTCAGAATTTGACATTTTCTGTTTAAGCAGTGACATTAAGTATCACTGATATTTGAGCATATGGAACTGACAATTTAAAGCCCTTACAGCCAAGGTAGCAGAAGTGTAAACTTTTTTCCCCCATCTGTCCAGTGCCCTAGAATCCCTATCAGAGGGGACAGGGTTTTTTGCAGTGGAAGCCTTGACCCCTTTGGGACCCTGAGAAATAGTTTCTGGGTCAGCAGCAGGGTTTTTATATATAAATTTATGCGAGTCTGGGACCCTGTAGTATTTGTCTGGCTTAGCAGGTGCAGGGGGGTAAAGAGTCAGGAGACAGGCCGGACGCTGAAAATACAACATCTACAATGTCTAGAACAGGTTGAATAGCAAGAGGTCTGCGTTGAGGTAGTATAAGAAAGTCTCTGAGTCTTTTCTTAGATTCTGAATAATCTTGGCTCTCCCAGTGAAAATGTTCCCTCATGGTATGCAGTGTTTCCCCAAAAGAATAATCTTCAGGAGGAGAGGCTGAAGGAATGGATTCTTCAGCATCAGAATCCTAGTAGGGAGGAAAAGAGTATCCCTGTTCAGAAGAGGAATCAGAGGAAACAGAATATTCTGTCTCTTGCCTAGGCCTCTTATCAGGAGGGGGATGGGAACCCCTGATCAAAGTAATTAGATCTTTGGCCATTTTAAGCATCTGGTTTTAGGCAGGGTAGTCTGAGTAGGAGAATGCTGTACCTGTTTCTTTGTCTTTAGAACTGCTTTAGTCTTTGCCTTTGAAGCTGAAGTTGGCTTAACATAATTGTGTAGGTCTGAAGACACCCTCAGAAGCTGATGCCTGCTCAGCGGCTCCGGACCCATCTGAGGGAATGGTTTCCAAGTGTCCAATACCTTGAGTATCCAGAAGACCAGTCGACTCCACGTGTGAGTCGGAAGCAGCCTGTGGCTCTGAGGTAGCAGGCGTCAGGGGCTGCGAAAGCGCCTCACTGAGAACCGGCAACTGGCCTAGCGGAGGCCTCAAGTCTGTTTTGGACCTCGGATGCCCATCCTTTTCCTTGTCCTTGCTTTTTTGTAAACTCCGGTCGGCTGTTCCGATGGCATTATATAGTTAAATCGTCGGCCAAAGTAATGAAATGCAAAATCGAACCGACGCTTAGTGCATTGGTTAAATTAGTACAAAACCGACAGCTAGCAACGTTGTGGTCAGGGCCTAGGCAAGGAATACAGTAAGAATGAAAATCCTTATGAGGTATTTGCTTCCCACAAGAAATACAATTGTTAACTTTTTCTGACATCGGTCTGGAGCAAGAAAAAAGTTTCTAACGGGTACCAGCTTTAATGAAGACTTCGGTTCTTAAATTCGGATTTGAAAATAGGAGTCGGCCGACCGGTACTTGCGAATGAGAAGTTATGTACCTACCATAACGTTCCATGTTAGCTGTCTTCTCTCGCCTTCTTTCTTGCTTGATGGTTCGGAGCCGATCCTCGGCTCCGACTCAGCACTTTGCTAAGCTCGAGAGTCACTTTTACCAGCTCGAGGCAGCCCCATATCCCATGATGCAAGGCGGTAAGTACCCAGATCTCGTTTGCTGTATATTAGGCAATAACACCCTGCATAAAAAACTTCCCAGAAGGAAGAAGGAAGGCAGAAAAACACCTGAAGGATGGGTAAGGAAGACCAGAACTGTATGGTCTTAAAAAGGCATACTTCTATGTAGGGAGAAAAAGGGTCTGTCAGGCCAGGGGAAGGAGGGAGGGTCGCAAGAAAGAAGGCGAGAGAAGACAACTAACATGGAACGTTATGGTAGGTACATAACTTCTCAATGTTAAGTTGTCAATCTCGCCTTCATTCTTGCTTGATGGGACCGCGTCCCTAGCACCTCTATCCTGGGTGGCTCAATGGAACAGACTCTTGAGAACTGTAGAGCCAAAACTGGGTCTATCCCTGGAGGCCAAATCCAATTTGTAATGAGAAACAAAGGTATGTCTAATGGAAGTCTAGCCTGAAAGGCTGTGGAAGTGGCTAAGCTTCTGGTTGAATGCACCTTGGGTTTCTAGCACAGCTGTTTTCCCCTGAGCTGATAGATTTCAGAGATGACAGAAGAAAGCCATCTAGATAAGGTCACTTTGGAGACAGGAAGGCCTCTTTTGTTATCAGCATAAGAAATAAAGAGTTGATCGGATTTCCTGAATTGTTTTGTTCTGTCCAAATAATATCTGAGTTGGCGGTGAACATCAAGATAATGTAATTTTTGTTCCAATCTGTTTGAATAATTTGGGAAAAATACAGGAAGGTTAATAGACTGGTTCAAATTACTCTTTGAGGCGACCTTAGGCAAAAAGGTCGGATTAGTTCTCAAGGATACCCTGTCTTTGTGGAAGACCAAATAAGGGGGACAAACAGAGAGAGCATGAAGTTCAGACACTCTCCTAGCCGAGGTAATAGCAACCAGGAAGAGTGTTTTCCATGAAAGACATTTCAGGGAACATGAAACAGCTGGCTCGAAGGGAGGAAGAATCAAGGATGTCAGCACCAAATTTAGGTCCCATTGAGGAGGAGGACTCCTGACTGGAGGTTTCAGGAGAAAGATTCCTTTTAAAAAGGCTCGACAAAGCCTGTGGGACATAATGTTGTGATCTGCAAACCCGACATGAAAGTTCGAGATAGCAGCCAACTGAACTTTGACCGTGGAAGATGAAGAGCCCGCGTGAAAGATTTCCGCTAAGAAATCCAAAACTGCTTGAACAGGAGCAGTAAAAGGATCTATATTTTTAGCTTTTGCCCAACAAGAGAAGCGTTTCCATTTGCTGGTATAAATCCTTCTAGTAGAGGATTTTAGTGAAGCTACTATGATATCCCTAACAGGATTAGAGATCACAGGAAGCCTGGCTAAGGAAGGAAGTGGAGCAACCATGCTGTGAGGTTGAGAGAAGGGATAGACCGGTGCAGCTGACCCGATTGGTGAATCAGAAGGTCTGGTACTGGGTCCAGATGCCACGGCTGCACCAAAAGGTGACGATGGAGGAACGGAAACCAAATTTGTCGAGGCCAATATGGAGCAATGAGAATCATTTTGGCTCTCAAAACGGTGGCTTTCTGGAGAACTTGTGGAATCAGCGGAAAGGGAGGAAAGGCATAAAGAAGTCCCTGGGGCCAATCCTGGGTTAGAGCGTCTCTGGGGGGATGGCCTGGCAGTGGGAAGAGAGAAAAGAAGTCTGGGCATTTGCTGTTTTGGGGAGTAGCAAAAAGATCGCAACATGGGTGGCCCCATTGTAGAAAAATCTCCTCCACTATAGATTGTTTGAGAGACCACTCGTGAGGCATGAGAATAGCTCTGCTCAATCTGTCTGCTAGAATGTTGGTTTTCCCAGGGATATGCGTTGCTACCAGAAACCGATGAGAGGAGATCACCCATTGCCAAAGTCTGAGAGCTTCTCGACACAAGGGGTAGGACTTGGTTCCGCCCTGTTTGTTGATATACCATACTACAAACATGTTGTCTGTGTGAACTGCAATTGTTCCCAAGGGAAGAAAGTCGTTGAGGGCTTGCAACGTTAAAAAGCACTGCTCTCATCTCTAGGACATTTATGTGCAGGTGGTATTCGAACGGTTGCCACATTCCATGAACCATCCTGCCCTGATAATGACCCCCCCACCCGATCAGGGAGGCGTCCATAGTGACAGTGGCTACTGGGGCCGGGGATACAAAGGGTCTGCCTTGGTGAATCTGGGGAGAAGTAATCCACCATGAAAGATGATTCTTGCAAATTTGTGTCACCAGGATTTGGTGACGCATTGGAAGTTGTTGGTAAGACCACCGAGTGAACAACATCCATTGAAGCAGACGCATGTAGAAGCGGGCCATGGGAAGAAGGGTAATGGCCGCAGCCATGAGGCCCAACACCTTCAGAACCATTCTGGCTTGTACCTTTTTGCTGGCAAGGATGATCGTCACGTGACTTTGTATATCAGAGATTCTTTGGTCTGTGAGGGTTGCTGACATCCGAACAGTGTTTAAGTTTGCGCCTATGAAGGTAATAGACTGGCAGGGCAATAAGGAGGATTTTTCGTAGTTGATCGAAATCCCTAATTGAGTGCAGAGATTTAGTGTGTAATCCCTGGCTTGAAGAAGTTGATGCCTGGTGGTGGCTGAAAGGAGCCAGTCGCCGAGATACGGAAACACCTGGAATCCTTGACGTCTCAGGTGAGCTGTGACCACTGCCATACATTTGGTGAACACTCTGGGGGCTGTAGTGAGACCAAAGGGCAGGGCTCTGAATTGAAAATGACTGGACCCCCTGCCGAAAGCGGAGAAATCTTCTGGAGCGTCTGTGAATTTTTATATGATAGTACGCGTCCTGAAGATCTATTGAGCACATCCAGTTGTCCTTCTCTAGGAAGGGAAAAATTGACTGAAGTGTGACCATTCGAAATCTTGTCTTTCTCACAGACTTGTTGAGTCTGCTGAGATCCAATATTGGTCTCCAGTCTCCCGTCTTTTTGGGGACCAAAAAGAATCTTGAGTAGATTACGGGCTCTGAATGGTCTGTTGTAACTGGCTGAATGGTTCTTTTTTGTAGAAGCTTTAATACTTCTAACTCTGCAACTTCCCTTAGACCGGGTGGTACATCTGGAAGGGAATTTGTGTGAGAGAAGTGACTTTCCTCGAAAGGAATTTTGTAACCCTCGGATATAATCGACTGTACCCATCTGTCTTGAGAGAGGGAACGCCAGGCTTCTGGGTACAGCGATAGTCTTCCCCCGACTGCCTCAAAGGATGGACAGTCAGGCAACATCTCAGGGATGCTGGAAGGGCTTGTCAGAGAGAGGCTCTCTGCTTCCCTGGTTCTGTGGACCCCCCTCTGCCTAGAGCGGCGTCTGTTATTGTTACCCCCTCTGCCTCTAGGGGTAAACTGACCACGTGTATCCGGCGTGACTCCTTGGGATTTGCGGAACCACATCTTTCCACCCTTCTGTCCTTTGGGGTAAGGTCTAGAAGGGGTGGAAAAACGGACCCCTACGGCAGATAGAGTCTTGCCGTCCTGTTCACACCTGGTCAATGTATCCTTCACTTGAGGGCCAAACAAGGCTGACCCATCAAAGGGAGAGTTTGTGAAGGACGCCTTAAAGGGATCTGCAAAATTACAGAGCATCCAGGATTGGCGTCTAAGAGCCACCCCTGTACCTGCGGCTCTACGCTCCATCTGCTGCATATGATATCAGTCATGGAAGAGTTAGCTATAGAATTAAGGATTCCTAGCTGAGAAGCAATTTTCTCTTGAGCCCCTGCAGCCGTAGGATCCTGTACTACTTCACCTAGTTCCTTAAGGATGTCCCTTTGGAGTCTGGTGAAGTGACATAAGTAGTTCAGTGAGCATAGCAAAGGTCGCTGAAGAGAAGATCCGCTTACCATACCTATCCATGGTCCTAGAATCCTTATTAGGAGGATGGACTGACGGAAGGATCTGCAAGTTCCTTCTGAGTGGCAGCCGCCACCACCATGGCATCAACAGGGGCACCTTTGTGAGGAATTGCTTTTCGAAGGGGCTGTAATAAATTTAGGCGGCCTCCTAGGAACTGGCTCTACAGAGTCAGGAGCAGCCCAAGCCTTCGAGCAATAACCTCCATAAGGGGTCGAAGGCGGAGACACCCAGGAGGTGGAGGGCCGAGATCCAAGCGCCTCTAGGTATACCGACTCATCCTCAGAGGGATTTGTGGAGGCCAGTTTCCCCTCTGTTTTAGGAGTTCTAGGATGTCTGAAAGGAGACATCCTCAGAGGGGATCTTGGGATCCCTCCGACTCATCTAAGTCGGTATCTGAAGTGATAGACTCAGGGAGTCTAGGTGTTTCCTCTTACAAGTCCTCTTGGAGGATTTCCTGACTGATCAGGAGAATCCTCGGAAGAGGGGTTATTCCCAGTGGGGAAACCTGAGGCGGTGGAACTCTGGCTCCGGGAGCAAGAGAGATGGAAGAGATATCGACAGGCACTGTAGAGGGAGGAGCTAAGGGAATGGACTGCTGGCTGAGCCCAGTGGCCAGCACACTCTTCATCACCTCGGCTCCCCTCCCAGGAGATCCGAGAGAACCCGTTCGAAGAAACGGGACTCCAGGGCCCACTGAAAGGGAAGGCTCGAGGCAGATGTCGGAGCCGAGCTCACCAAGGCCGAGGCTCCAAGGGAAGAGCGGGTCGGACAAGGGTCCGATGCCACTCACCCCTTGGAGGAGACCAGGAAGCCCGACCACCGAATCCCTCAAGGAAGGTCTCAAGAGGAGATAAGAGTAGATGCAGAGGGTGCAGAAGGGGGTATCTGCCCCTCAGCCATAGCAGTAACTATCCCCGAAGACTCCAGCTCCAAACTCTGAGGTAGAGTCGAAGGAGGAACTTGAAGAGGGTGTGGACTAATAGTAGTCTGTTGAGACGGACTATGCAGCATCTGGGCCAGTGCCTGTGATTTTAATAATCTACTTACCACCCTCTCTAAATCATGGTCTGAAAGCCTGGACGACCTAGATGATCGGCTCCGATGGCTCCGCTCCGAAAGGAGAGGTGAGGCCGGAGCCGAAAGAAACAGCTCCAAGGAAGGGGACCTAGACCTCTTCCTCGAAGGAACCATCAGAGCCGAAGAAACCACAGATCCAGACGGAGCCGAGGACTTTTCGGCTCCAAATGAAAGTCTCGATGCATCGGCTCCAGCCGGAGCCGATACAGACATAACAGTAACGGTGTCGGAGCCGGTCGGCGCCGACACCGAAGCCTGAGCCACATGGTGGTCGGAGCCAGCCGGAGCCGACACCAATGTGACCATAGCATGATCGGCACCGATAGCCATCGGTGCCGAAGATTTTTGCAAGACAGGATCGGCTCCAGCGAGCCGATCTTGACTCCGAAGGAGTCGGAACCGAGGCCACCGGCTTAGATACAGAAGCCTGGGCCTTAGAAGACTTAGAAGTCTTGCTCAGAGCCGATTTGGCGGAGAGCCCTCCGGTTTAAGGAGACCCCTTAAAATCAACTTATTTCTCCTCTCCTGCAGGACTCTCTGGCTAAAGGAATGACAAATTGCACAGGAGTCCTGCAGGTGGAGAGGTCCCAGGCAATATAAGCAAGAAGTGTGACAGTCTGTCAGAGACATTTTCTGACAGCACGAGTCACACTTCTTAAAGCCTGAGACCCTTTCTTTGGACATGGTTGTACACAAACAGTACACACAACACAGTCCCACTCAGACAACTAAAGTTATCTTATTATTCAAAAACTAACCTCTCACACACACACCCTAACAGGGGGGGGGGATGGGAGGGAATGAAGGCCTGACTAAAGAAGGGGAGGAAAAACAATTTTAGTCAGAAAAGGGCTTAAAATTGAGTAAAAATGAAGGTATATTAAAGAAAAGTGAAAATAGTTAAAGTTTAGGGGCAAAAAGTGGTTAAAAGCTGACACTTACCAGGAGCTGGCAAAAGGAGGACCTCATCAGCGAAGCGGCAAACGAGATCTGGGTACTTACCGCCTTGCATCATGGGATATGGGGCTGCCTCGAGCTGGTAAAAGTGACTCTCGAGCTTAGCAAAGTGCCGAGTCGGAGCCGAGGATCGGCTCCGAACCATCAAGCAAGAATGAAGGCGAGATTGACAACTTAACATCTGCTTTTGCTTCGGGCACCGTGCGGCAAGAAAGACTGAGGAAAATGGCGTCGGCTGCATCTTTTATACCCCTGGCGCACTGACGTCAGGGAAGAGGCGACAGCAACAGATGACTGACCAGGACTTTGGAATTCAGGCCGACTGCGGGTAGCCTGCCGGCAGGATAACCCAAGGGTAATGACTGCAACAGTGAAACACCATGAACATCTGTACTATGGTTCTTCGTGTTTCACTATTGCAGTCATGACTTGAGAGGATTCCCAAAGCTGAAAAAAAAAAAAAAAAAGGGGTGGAGGAAGGAATATAGAAATTAAAGATAAGCAGCCTATTAAGGGGATGCCAGCATGCCCTGCAGGGCTGCAGATGCAAAGGCTGCCCTTGTTTTGGAGAATGTAGCCAGCTGGTACTGCTTGATGAATGTGTGGATGTCCAGGTGGCAGCTTCTAGAATACCCTTAGTTGGGATCCCTTCTCAGGAAGGCAGTGGAAGTAGAGGCTGCTCTAGCAGAATAAAATCCGATAGATTTGGGAAGACTCTTTCCATGAAAGGAGTAGCAGAAATGGATGCAATACGATTCATTTAGAAATTGTCTGTTTGGAAATGGACTTCCCCTCTGCCCCAGGAGTGAAGGAAACCAGAAGCTGGTCAGATTTCCTTACTGATTTGGTCATATCCAGGTAATATTTCAATTGTCTGTGTACGTCAAGGGTATGCAAAATTCTTTCCCCTTTGTTTTAGGGATTGGGAAAGAAGGTAGGGAGATGGATGGCCTGGTTGACAATAACCCCAGAGACAACTTTAGACAAAAGAGGGGTTGGTCTTGAGACACCCTGTCAGCATGGAAAATAATGAAGGGCTGAGTGGCCATAAGGGCCTGGAGTTCAGAAACACTCCTGGTTGAGGTAATGGCCAGCAAGAATGCACTTTTCCAAGAGAGGTAAGTTCAGGTCAGTTGAAGCAGCTGGCTCAAAATGAGGTAAAGTCAATTTTTCCAGGACAAAGTTTAGATCCCATGCTGGAGCAGGTGGTGGTCTGTGTGGTCTGATGTGTGCCACACCCCTAGGGAACATTTTTAACAAATGTTAAGAAAAAATTGGCGGATTTGACCAGACAAAGGAGAAATTGCAGAGGCATGTATCGTGATGGAAGAGTAAGACGGTCCTTGCTCTAGAGCTCTGCCGGGTAGTCCAGAACCAATGGCAGAGTGGCACGTGAGCTGCTGACGGCCTTGCTGTGGCACCAGATAGTAAATCTTTTCCATTTGTCTAAGTAGGACTTCCTGGTGCTGAGTTTTCTGACCTCCTTAAGGTTTAAAACCTGCCTGCTGAAGGCTGTACTGTCATCCGCCTTTGGGGTATCAGCCATGGCAACAACTTGAGGGTAGGAAGGTTTGAGTGCAGTACAGTCTCTTTTTCCTGAGTTAAGCTTTCTGAGAGGGGCAGGTTCATGGGAGGCTGTTTGGCTAGATTGAGGAAGCAAGGGGTAACGGTGCTGCCTGGGCCAGTCTGGAGATATAAGAATAACGTTTGGTCCTTCCTCCCTGATCTTGAGGGAGTACCCTGGGGATCAGGTGCAAGGGGGGGGGAGCATACACAAATAGGTTTTCCCAGTGTAAGGACAGGGCATCCACCCTCCCTGCTTCTGGATGGAACTCTCTGGAGCAGAACATGGTTAAGCTGGTGGTTTTCTGGGGTTGCAAACAGGTCCATGTCCGGGCTCCCCCAGTTTTGTGCGATGTTGAGCAAGATCCCCATGTGCAGTTGCCACTCGTGGGGATCCAGGAGGCTTCTGCTTAGCTGGTCTGCCAGGGTGCTTTGTTTCCCTGAGATATATTGGGCTATCAGGTACAGTCCCAGATTTCAGGCTGACTGCCAGATTTGCATAGCTAGGCAATATAGGGGGTAAGAGTGAGTGCCCCCTGCTTGTTGATGTACCACATTACTGTTGAAATGTCTGCCTTGATTAACAGCACTCCTGGTGTCAGGTGTTCTTTGAAGGCTAGGATTGCCCGGTGCACCAACAACTTTTAGGTTGATATGGGGGCCCTGAATCTCTTGTTCCCAAATGCCCTGAGTGCATATATTCCCTTGGTGTGCCCCCCCAGGCTGTGTCTGAGGCATCTGTAGTGATGGTCTGGCCCTGTGGGAGACTGATAAAGGGTAGGCCCTTGTTTACAGTACATGCCTCTGCCCACCATAAGAACTCCCCTTTAAGCAAGGAATGATGGGTAGCTGGTGTTCTAGCGACTGAGTGCTGGCACCAGAAGTTCCCAAAGTACCACTGTAGCTGCCTCATGTGTAGTCTGGCTAGGGGTACCAGCAGAATGCAGAAGGCCATGTACCCCAGCACTTCCAGGAATTTCCTTGCTGAGAGATGGGCCCTGCGGGCCAGCTCTGTGAAGTATGAATGGAGGAATCTCTGCTTCTCCTGAGGGAGAGAGGCTGTTTGAGTAGATGTGTCCAGAAGAGCTCCCAGGAAGGTTAACATTTTTGTGGGTAGGAATTGGGACTTCTCTTGAATGACAATGAAGCTAGGGGTGGATAGGAGAGTTTGAACAAAAGTGAGGTCCTGCAGGAGTCCATCCTTGGTGACTGCCTGAATGAGGCAGTCATCCAGGTAGGAGTAAATCTGAATGCCCTTCTGTCTGCAAAAGGCAATGACAGAGTCAAGCACTTAGTAAAGACTCTAGGAGCAGTGGAAAAGCCAAAAGGCAGAGCAGAGAACTAAAAATGTGTGAGCCTGCCCTGAAGCGCTGGAAACTCCTGCAGGGCTTCCTTATGGGAATATGAAGGTAGACATCCTTCACTTCTAGGGTCACTAGCCAAGCTTGTGGCATCAACATGGGTAATAGCTTGTGTAAGGGCAGCATTTTGACTTTTGGTACCAGGAGGGACAGATTCATATTGAATAGGACTAAAATGGGGCGCCAGGTGCCCTCCTTTCTGGGTACCAGGAACAGTCGAATAAACAATTTTCCAGCCTGTTCCTTTGGTACAGGTTCCACAGCAGCTTGGGCATAAAGCTTTTGTATTTGACAGATGGCATCTGCCCTCTGATTTGCTGGTACATCTGGAAAGCCTGAATGCCTGGGGCTTTCATTGAAAGAGAATCTGTACCCGCTGGTAATTTTTAGGACTCATAGATCTGAGGTGATATCCTGCCAATTCTGGAGAAAGAGGGAAAGTCTTCCTCCTAGTCTCTCTGGGGGGTTGTGGGGCAGAGGGGCAGAGTAGAATCATTCAGAGTACTTGGAGGAGAGAGGGGGCTTAGAACTCCCCTGCCTAGGTGGAGCAGTGGTCTATTGTCTGGATCTCTGTTGGGCTTGTAACTGGTAGGTCTGTCCCTGCGTGCTTTGCTCTGGATGGGCTTTAAGTAGGAAAGGACCAATGACTTGTGGGGAAGTTCCGGCTGAACCTGCAAGAAATCCTTCACAGTCTGCCTAGACTTGGCCTCGTCTTCTATTTTCTTGATAACCTCTTCAGTTTTGGCCCCAAACAGCTGGTCCTTATCCAGAGGGGCATCTAACAATTTGGACTTTGCCTGGTCAGGCAAAGGCTGTTCCCTTAACTAGGCATGCCTTCTGATCAGAGCCAGTGACTACAGCCCTGCTGGAAGACACCAAGAAATCAAACCCACAATGCAGGGAATGTATGGCTACATGGGAGCTGGAAATTATAAGATCACCTAGTTCCCTGGTAGTACTGCTGTCTGGTAGGGTTGAAATTTTCTGTTTTAGTAACTCCAGTACATTTTGCTGGTATTTCAGCATATGGAATTGGCAATTCAGGGCACTAATGGCTATGGTGGCTGAAGTACAGGCTTTTTCGCCTAATCTAAGGCTCTGCTCTCAGCTGGGATAGGATTTTTAGAGGAACTAGCCCTAGCCTCCTTAGGACCCGGAGTAATGACCTCTGGGTCAGCTGTTGGATTTTTGAAAAGATACTTGTGGGTGTCTTGCACCCTATGTCATCTGTCTGACTTCCTGGGGGCAGATGGGAGAGTCAGGGATGAGTGAAAACTCTAGAAAGACATCTTCCACCACATCCAGGATAGGGGGATTGGCCAGGGATTTATGCTGAGGCAGGTCGAGGACTCTGTCTTTTCTTTGACTGAGGGTTAATTCTGCACCTCCCAGTGGAAATGTTCTCTGAGGGAATTTAAAGTTTCTCAAAAGAGA
>NC_056744.1:352463556-352502880 GCF_019279795.1 Protopterus annectens
ATATTATTGTTATTTATTTTAAAAATTTTGTTTTGGTTTTTTTCCCTGGGGTTTTTTTTTTTTTATGTGTGTTTTGTATTTTTTTTGTGTGGGTTTTTTAAAAGTGAGGGGAATAAAAAGGGTTTCCGTAATCCATCATTGTGGAATTTCCATGGGTTATTTGTTTTTTTAAGGATTGTTTTTTTGGGTTGAAAAGTATTTACTTGGTTTTGGTATGATTGTTTCATTTTTTTAATTTTAGACATAGTTTATGATCTAATATAGTATAGCATATGTGGTATGTCATTGTGTTTATGTATTGTTGTGTGATTCACATCTGTGTGTGTCTATGTAATGCTAATATTATGTGTTGATTCTGTTTTATGTGTGTGATAATTTGAGTCATTATATCTAGTGTGTGTGTGTACATATGTGGTATGCTGTATAGTTGTAATGTGACATAATAATAATATGTGGTATGTATATGTGTGCTATGTTGGATATAACAGAATATATGTGCTATGTAATATGTGATAATACATATATGTAATAATATGACATACATAGATGTGTATATTATATGATATATATATACCCCCCCCCCCCCCCCCCCCCCCCCCCCCCCCCCCCCCCCCCCCCCCCCCCCCCCCTATTTTTAATAAATAATTTTTTAAAATATAAAATTTAATATATTTAAAAATAAAATTAATAAATTTAATTTTAAATTAATTTTTTTTTTTTTTTTTTTTTTTTTTTTTTTTTAATTCCACCCTTTTTTTTTTTTTTATTTTTTTTTGTTTTTTTTTTTTTTTTTTTTTTTTTTTTTTTTTTTTTTTTTTTTTTAAAAAAAAAGAAAAAAAAAAAAAAAAAAAAAAAAAAAAAAAAAAAAAAAAAAAAAAAAAAAAAAAAAAAAAAAAAAAAAAAAAAAAAAAAAAAAAAAAAAAAAAAAAAAAAAAAAAAAAAAAAAAAAAAAAAAAAAAAAAAAAAAAAAAAAAAAAAAAAAAAAAACTTCGGCCCCCTTTTAAAAAGGACGTAAAAGTGCAGGGTCAAAAACCTTTGGGGTGGTTTAAATAAAAACCATAAAATTTAAAAAATGGGCCCCAAAAGAAAAGGGAAGGGAAAAAGCTAAGGGGGAAAAAAAATGCCAAAAAGAAAAAAAAACTTTAAAACCCCAAACTACCCCAAAAAGAAGGGGCGGAAATAAATAGGGAGAATTTCCGGGGTAAGGCCCCAAATTGGGAAAACCCCGGCATAAATTTAAAAATTATTTTTGGTTAAAATATAAGTTTTTTTTGTGAGAAAAAACTACTTATTTTGTGTTTTGCTTAATTAAATTTTTAAAATTAATAAATTTTTTTTTGGTGTTATGAAGGGTTTAATAAATACTCTATTTTTGGTAAATTTTTGGGTCTATTTTTAAAAATTTAAAAATTTTTTTTAAAAAAAAATTTTTTTTTTTTTAAAATTTTATTTAAAAAAAATTTTGGTTTTCCCATAAATAAATTTAAAATAATTTGGGGAAAAAAAAAATTGGGGTTTTTTAAAAATTAGGGGGCCCTTTTTTTGGTTTTGTTTTTTGGGGGGCAATTTTGTTTTTATTTTTTTTAAAAAGGGTTTTTTAAATATTTTTTTTAATTTTTTTTAAAAAATTGGGGGGGGAATGTTTCTTTTTTTTTTTAAAAGTTTTTAAAAAAATTTTTATTTTTAAAAAATGTTGTTTTGGGTGTTTTTTTTTTTCCCTTTTTTTTTGTTTGGGAAATTTGGGGTTGGGGTTTGGGGGAAAAATTTTTTTTTAAAATTTTTTTGAATGTTTTTTTTGGGGTTTTTTAGGGGTTTTGGGGGGTTTTTTAAAATTTTTTTCTTGAAAAATTTTGGGAAAAATTTGGGTTTTTGGGGTTTTTTTTTAAATTAAAAATTTTTTTTGGGGGTTTTTGTATGTAAAAAATTTAAATTAAATTTTTTTTTGTTTTTTAAAAAATTTGGGTTTTTAAATTTAAAAAATAAGTTAAAGAATTTGTATTTTTTTAAAACATAAAAATTTTTTTTTAAAAAAATAAAAAAAAAAAATTTAAAAAAAAAAATAAAAAAAAAATAAAATATTTTTAATAATTAATTCTTAATAAAAAAAAAAAATATAAAATTTTTTAAAAATTTAAAATTTAAATTATTCAATTTTTTCATTTATTTTAACTATATTTAAATATTTTTTAAAATTAATTTTTTCCCATATATAAAAATCTTTTCTAAATATTATTTAATATATTAATTTTTTATGTTATTTTTATTTTTTAATATGCCATAATTTTATTTTATAAATCCTTAGCATTATTATTTTTTTATGTACCTTTTTTTAATTTTTTTCCCATGTTTTTAACACATATTTTAGTTTATTAAAATTATATATTGTAATAATTTTTTTATTTCCATTGTTTCATATTTTTTTTGTTTTCTTCTATTTATTTTAAAAACTTTTGTTTTGTTTGTTTTTTAAAAAGTTTTAATTTCTTTAATTTTTATATAATTTTAAAAATTTTTAAATTTAAATATATATTATTAAATACCACTTTTTGTCTTCTATTAAAATTCTTTTTATTTTTTTTTTTAATTTCATTAATTATACATTTTTTTATTAATTTCATTATATTAAAATATTTTTATATATTTTATTTTTCTTTTTATTTATATTCTATTATATACATCTATATTTTTTATTTTTTTAAATTTTATCCTATTTTTTTTTTCATATTTTTTTTCTTTTTTAATTCATCTTTTTTTATTATTTTTATTTTATTATTTTATCATTTTTTAATTTTTTTTATAAAATTTTAAAATTTTTTTCCCTATATATAACTTTTTTTATATTTAAAATCTATACTTTTTTTCATTCTTTCTTTAAAAACCCCATTATATTTACCATGTATCATATCATTTTTTTTTCCTCTTTTGTTTTTTTCCCTTTTCCTTTTTTGGGTTTTTTGAAAAAAAAAATTTTTTGGGGGGATTTGGTTTGTTTCCTTTAAAATTTCCCGGGGTTTTTTGGGGGGTTGGGGGGGTTTTTTGGGGCCTTTGGGTTTGGGCCTTTTTGGTTTTTGTTTCCTTTGGGGGGGTTTTCCCGGGCTTTTCCTTTCTGCTTTCGGCCCGGGGGTGGGTTGGGGGCGGTGGGGGTTTTGGGGCTTTCTGGGTGGTTGGGGGGTTTTTTTTTTTTTCTTTTTTTTCCCGGGCAAAAATTTTTTTTGGGGTTTTTTTCCCCCTTTTTTTTGGTCATAAGTTCTTTTTTTGGGGGGGGTTTTTGGCCCCCCCCCCCCCTTTTTTTTTTCCCCCCTTTTTTTTTTCCAAAATTTAAAAAAATTCATTTTCAAAAAAAAAACAATTTTTTTTAAAAAAATTTTTTAAATAATTATTACAAAATCTTTTTTTTTTCCTTTTTACTTTTTTTTAAAAAAAATTTTCACTTTTCTTTTCTTTTCTTTTTTTAAAATCTAATATTTATAATCTTTCAATTTTAACAAAAAAATTTTGTAAAAGGGGGAAAAAGTTAAAGGGGGGGGGGGTTTGGATGCCTGAAACCCTTTAAATTTTAGAGGAAAAACCCTGACATGCCCAGTATGAAAATTTACAGGTAGGGGGAAATTTGGGGAAAAAATCTGGAGACTTTCAAAAGTGTTTTGTACCTACCATAAATGTAGATGTTAGAGTGCTAATACAGCAGCAGTCATAACAGATGGGTTATCCTGCCGTCAGGCGGGTCCTCGGTCGGCCGAATTCCAAAGTCTAGGTCTGGCGTCCGGATGTTGTCGCTTCTTCCCTGACGCCAGTGCGGGTATAAAAAGAACCAGCCAACACCATTTTCTTCAATTTTTCTTGCCCCAGATGTCAGGTGCCCCCAGAAGGAAGGCAAAACATAAATTTATGTAATAATGCAATGCAATATAATCAAAAAACAGTAGTTGCAAGCAAATACACCATAAAAGAATACCCCAATCAGGTTGTATGAGGAGGTGTTAGCCATTAGGCCTGTCCCAAGAGGGGAAGGAGGAAGGGAAACCTGGACTGCAGCTGTATTAGCACTCTAACATCTACATTTATGGTAGGTACACAACTGTGCTATGTTCAACGTGAATACAGCTGCAGTCATAACAGATGGGTAGAATCCCAAAGCTAAAAAAGGGGTGGTAGGCACTAAGTGGAACTAGGAGGAGTAAGGATGCCCTGCAAGACTGCAGTGGCAAAGCCCCCTCTAGATTTGGAGTATAATGGTAGGTGATGGTGCTTGGAGAAAGTATGCACAGAACTCCAAGTGGCTGCTTCCAAAATATCCTTGGTAGGAACCCCCCTGAGGAAAGCTGCAGAGGTAGCTGTGGCCCTTGTGGAGTGAGATCTGATGCTTGTAGGTACAGTTTTACCATGAAAAGAATAACAAAAGCATATGCAGTGGGCTATCCATTTTGAGATTGTCTGTTTGGAAATAGCCTTCCCTTGAGCACCTGTAGCATGGGACACAGAGTTGCTCTGATTTTCTGAATGGCTTTGTCCTGTCCAAGTAATAACGAAGCTGTCTGTGAATGTCCAAGGAATGTAGTAGTCTCTCCCCTTTGTTTTGTGGATTAGGGTAAAAGGTAGGTAAGTGGATAGCCTGGTTCAGGGCTACACTGGATACTACCTTTGGCATAAAGGAAGGTTTGGTTCGTAAGGAAACTCTGTCCTGACGGAAAATGATGAAAGGCTGCACAGCCATGAGGGCTTGTAGTTCCGAAACCCTGCATGCTGAGGTGATAGCCAGAAGGAAGGCTGTTTTCCATGACAAAAATCTGAGTTCTGTTGAAGCAGCTGGCTCAAATGGAGGCAGGGTCAGTTTTTCTAGAATGAAATTGAGGTCCCAAGCAGGTACTGGTTGCTTCCTTGGGGGTTTTATATTCTTAGCCCCTCTGAGGAACTGTCTTAAGAGAGGATGAGAGAATAAAGGAGGATCAGTGTTGTACTGAGCAGAAATGGCTGAGGCATGGATTTTGATGGAGGAGAATGGAAGTCCACTGCTTAGCATCTCAGCTACGTACTGTAATATTTGAGGTAAATTCAGTATTCCAGGATTCTGTCCCTTTTTCTGATTCCAGGCACAAAACCGTTTCCATTTTGCAGAGTAGGCTTTTCTAGTAGAAGGCCTTCTGGCCTCCAAAATGACATCCTGCACCTCCTTGGAGAGGAGGGTCTGTTGTGAATTTAAGGAATCCTCCATGCGGCTAGATTGAGTGTTTTCAGCTGACTGAAGAGTTTTGAAGTTGTGCTGGGTCAACAGAAGAGGCATTAGAGGCAGGATCCATGGTGGTGAATGCGTCAGGCTCCTCAGTAGTGGGTACCAGTGTTGTCTTGGCCAGTCTGGAGCAATGAGAATCATCTTTGGTCTGTCTGCTCTGGCTTTTAATACAACTTTGGGCAGCAGGGGAAGAGGTGGAAAGGCATAAACTGTCATTGTTGTCCAACAAAGAAAGTGCGTCCACTTTCCAGGCCTGTGGATGATAGGTCCTTGAGCAGAATTTTGTCAATTGGTAATTTCTGTGGGTAGCAAAGAGATCTATATCTGGCATTCCCCATGCTTGAATTATCTTTGTAAAAACTTGAGGATGCAACTTCCATTCGTGTGGATCGGTCATATTTCTGCTTAGGTTGTCTGCCAGCGTGTTTTTCTTGTCTGGCAGGAATTGTGCTTGAAGTTGGATTTGTAATTCCAGAGCCATGTTCCAAAGACACATGGCTAGCCTGCACAGGGGATATGAATGGGTTCCTCCCTGTTTGTTTATGTACCACATCACTGTGGTGTTGTCTGTCCTTATGAATAGCTGGCCTGGATGCAGTAGGTCTTTGAAAGCCATAATAGCATTTTTTACTGCTAGCATCTCCTTTTGATTGATGTGTAGGTGCTTTTCTTTTTGGGACCATTTGCCCTGAATGCACTGATCTGTCATGTGCGCTCCCCAGGCGTAGTCCGAGGCATCTGTTGTGATGATTTGATTTACTTGAGGCAAGCAGAAAGCGCGACCTAGGTTTCTTTGGCATGCTTGAGCCCACCACAGAAATTCCTTTTGGAGACGTGGAATCAGTGGTATAATTGTTTCCAAACTGTGGCTGTGTTGAGACCATAAGTTATTTAGGTACCATTGAAGTTTTCTCATATGCAGCTTTGCACATGGGATTAGCAGGATGCAAGATGCCATGAATCCCAGAGCCTGCAGGATTTTCCTTGCAGTCAGCCTGGTGAAGGTTGCCATTTTTCTGAAGTATTGAGATAGTTGCCCTTGTTTCTCTGGCGTGAGGTAGGCCATCTGGGTGTTTGTATTCAAGCTGACACCCAGGAAAATTATTACTCGAGAGGGTATTAGTTTTGATTTCTTTTTGTTGACTGTGTATCCCAGAGAGTTCAACTAATTTATTACAAACGCCAGAGGTTTCAGAAGTATGTGTTTGCTGTCCGCTTGGATCAGGCAGTCGTCCAAATATGGGTATATTTGTATCCCTTGAAGTCTGCAGAAAGCAATTACTGATGCCAGGCATTTCGTGAACACTCTGGGCGCAGTAGATAAGCCAAAGGGCAATGCAGAGAATTGATAATGGGTTGAACCTGCAAGAAATCTGAGGTATCTTCTGCAATCTTGTTTGATAGGGACATGCAGGTATGCCTCCTTGAGGTCCAATGTTACCAGCCAAGACTCCTTGCCCAGCATGGGAAGAAGCTGCTGTAATGTGAGCATCTTGAATTTTGGTACGAGTAAATATGTGTTTAGGATGGATAGGTCCAAAATAGGTCTCCAATCTTTGTCCTTCCTTGGTACCAGGAATAGTCTGGAATAAAAACCTTGACCCTGTTCTTGTGCAGGTACCTCTTGAATAGCTTTCATGTCCATGAGAGCTGAAATTTGTTTTTGTGCCTCTGCCCTTTGATTTTGTGGCAGGTTTGGCATGCCTCTCATTTTTGGAAGAGTGTGAAAGTGGAATCTGTAGCCTCTGTCTATAATGTCCAGGATCCATTTGTCTCATGACAATATGCCAATTTTCTGAAAATAATGCCAGTTTTCCGCCTAAAAGTGCTGCCATTAGAGCTTTGCTTGGCATGCAGAGGGGAAAGTCATTGTGTCTGCTTTCTGAATGGCTGTGATCTATCCTCTCCACCTCTTGGTGTAGGTGTTTGCCATTGTCTGCCTCTAAATGATCCTTAAGATTGCCCTCTACCCCTCGGGCACCTGTATCTACCTCTTTGAGGTCTGTCCGTGGCTGGAAAGGACCAATTTTCTGAAGGCCAGTTTCTACTGAAACGTGGAGGTTGTACCTGTAGGAAATCTTTCACTGTTTGCATTGATCTTGCCTTTTCCTCCATTTTCTTTAATACCTCCTCAGCTTTAACACCAAACAATACATCTTTTTGAAGAGGTGCATCCAGTAATTTAGCTTTGACATGATCTGGTAAGGTTTGCTCTTTGAGCCACGCATGTTTATGTATGACAGACCCTGTAACAGCAGCTCTACATGAGGCCTCTAAAGCATCAAAACCACATTGCAAGGTATGTTTACCCACTTGTTCTGCACTGTGCAACAAATCCTGCAACTCCCTCAAGTCTGGTTGTTCAGGTTGTGACGTTTTGTTTTTCAACTGAGATAACAAAAACTGTTGATACTTTAACATATGGAACTGACAGTCTAATGCCCTCATGGTTAAAGTGGCCGAGGTGTATACCTTTTCCCCCCACCTTTCTAAAGCTCTGGAATCTCTCTCTAAAGGTAATGTATTTTTGGCAGTAGAGGCCTTAATTCCCTTGGGACCCTGTGAAATAGTTTCCGGGTCAGCAGCATGGCTTTTGTATAGGAATTGGTGTGAATCAGGAACCCGGTAATACCAGTCAGGCTTAACTGGAGCTGGTGGTAAAGAATCTGGGTTAAGGCTGGCCTCTGAATACACATCATCTAGTATGTGTAAGACAGGAGGGATAGCCAGAGGCCTGTGCTGAGGGAGCAAGAGGAAATCCCTGAGCCTTTTCTTGGAATCTGAGTAATCTTGGCCTTCCCAGTGGAAGTGTTCCCTCAAGGTATGCAAGGTTTCCCCAAAAGAACAGTCCTCAGGGGGGGACAGAGGGAATGGACTCCTCTGCATCAGAATCTTCAAAAGGGGAGTATGAATGTTCCTGGTCTTCAGAATGTTCTGAAGTAATGGAGGCCTGGTCCGAGGAAGGGTATTCCTCCTCCACTCTGGGCCTTTTGTCCGAGGGGGTTTGAGAACCCCTGATAAGAGTAATCAAATCCTCAGCCATTTTGAGCATCTGTTTTTTAGGCATGGGGCCTTGAGAGAGGCCCTGTGGAGCTTGTCTTTTAGTTTGCATGGCTGCTTTAGATTTAGTGTAAGCCTTAATGGAAAAAGAAGAGGAAGGCCTTAAGACACCTTGAGAGGTGGCAGGCCTGTCTAAACTCTGAATTTCCCCAAGAGTGGCGTCGGTATCTGTAATCGGGGTGTGGGCCGAGGAGCCTGCGACCTCGGGCACAGAAGACACCGCTAAGTTAGTGTCATCAGTAGTCAGGGGCTGTGTAGGCACCTCTCTGAGAACCGGAGCACCTGTAGTCAGCTTTAGCGTGGTGTCGGTAGAAGTCACGGACCTCGTATGTCGGTCCTTATCTTTGCGTCTTTTACTCAAAACTGGAGTCGGGGTATCCGACGACATAATGTAATTAATTTATTTGCCAAAATAGTGTTGGGCGAACTCCGCCCGATGCTTAATAGTGCGTTTGTTGAAGCTAGTACAAAAACGACAGGCCGAAACTTCGTGGTCTGGGCCTAAGCAAGGAATGCAGAAGGAATGGAAATCCTTATGCGGTATTTGCTTCCCACATGAAATGCAATTATTAACTTTGTTTGACATTGGTCTGAGGCAAGAAAAGTTTCCCCAACGGGGTACTTAGCTTTCAAGAAGACTTCGGTTGAAAAATATTTGTAATCTCAGGAGCTGGCCAACCGGCACTTGCGAACTGCTTCTGCTTCGGGCACCGCGCGGCAAGAAAGACTGAAGAAAATGGCGTCGGCTGGTTCTTTTATACCCCTGCCGCACTGACGTCAGGGAAGAAGCAATGACATCCGACGCCAGATCTAGACTTTGGAATTCGGCCGACCGAGGACCCACCTGACGACAGGATAACCCATCTGTTATGACTGCAGCTGTATGCACGATGAACATCTGCAGTGGCAACGCCTGCCCTGGATTTAGAGAAGAGAGGCAAATGATAATGCTTTGTGAAGGTATGAACAGAGCTCCAAGTAGCAGCTTCTAGAAAGTCTTTGGTTGGAAAGTACAGTTTTGTACCTACCATAAATGTAGATGTCCGAACTGGATAGCATCTGCAGTCATAACAAATGGGTTGTCTTGTCGTCAGGCAGCCCTTCGGTCGGCCGGATTCCAAAGTCCGGGTCCGGCTTCGGCTGATGTCGCACTTCACCCAACGTCATCTCTGCTGGTCTTCGGGTATAAAGGCATCAGCCGACGCCATTTTCCTCAGTGTTTCTTGCCCCAGATGCCAATTGCCCTCTTGGAAAGCTAAATTTTGGATAAATGCCAATGTTTCCAAAATAGTAGAAGGCAAACACAAAAAATAAACATGTATGTACATATATACAAACAAATACACCATAAGAGACCCCCCCCCCCAGCTAGCTATTAGGAGGGTAAATACCCTAGGAGTACCGCAGAGGGGAAGGAGGGTAATCCTGACTGCAGATGCTATCCAGTTCGGACATCTACATTTATGGTAGGTACAAAACTGTACTATGTCCTTCATGGATGCATCTGCAGTCATAACAAATGGGTAGAATACCATAGCCAAACTAGGGGAGGAGGAATAATAATTATGGTGTAGTCAGGATCCCTTGCAGTACAGCAGTGGCAAACCCTGCTCGGGATCTAGAGTATGGAGGTAAATTATAATGCTTGGCAAATGTATGCACGGAGGTCCAAGTAGCCGCCTCAATAATGTCCTTGGTTGCCACTCCTCTTAAGAAAGCTGTGGTAGTGGCTGCAGCCCTTGTAGAATGAGGTCTTATGTTCTGTGGAATTGGTTTTCCATGGTAAGAGTAACAGAATCTTATGCAATTTCCTATCCATTTGGAGATTGTTTGTTTGGAAATTGCTTTTCCTTCTCTTACTGTTGCATAGGCTACAAAGAGCTGGTCAGTTTTTCTGTTACCTTTGGTTCTGTCCAGGTAGTAGCGTAACTGTCTATGTACATCCAAGGTATGCATTATTCTTTCACCTCTGTTTTGTGGATTGGGAAAGAAGGTAGGTAGGTGGATTGCCTGGTTTAAAGACACTCTGGATACCACCTTAGGCATAAATGTAGGATTAGTTCTCATGGACACCCTATCTTGATGGAAGATTAGGAAGGGTTGCACTGCCATTAAGGCCTGTAGTTCCGAAACCCTCCTTGCTGAAGTAATAGCCAGTAGGAAAGCAGTTTTCCATGACAGGTGTTGTAGATCTGCTGTTGCTGCTGGTTCAAACGGAGGGAGTGTCAACTTTTCTAGTACAAAATTCAAGTCCCATGCTGGTAATGGTGGTTTCCTAGGAGGTTTTACATTCTTGATCCCTCTGAGGAACTGCCCGAGTAGAGGATGTGAAAAGACAGGAGGATCAAAGCTGTATTCTGCTGAAATAGCTGATGCATGTATCTTGATGGAGGAATAGGACAGGCCTGTATGTAGAAGCTCTGCCAAGTACTCCAGAATGTTAGCAATATCTATGTTGACACATCTTTTCCTCTTTCAGTACTCCAAATGACTTAACCTTTTCCATTTTCCTGCACAGTTCCTTCTTGTTGAAGGTCTGCGGGCTTCAAGGATAATGTCTTTAACCCTTTGTGAAAGGTCTGGGTTAGTTACTGCTATGTGATGTTCCAGGCAGTCAGTTGCAAGGTTTTTAGGTTTGGATGTATGATGTTGTAGTTGTTCTGAGTTAACATCAGAGGCATCAGGGGTATTGACCACATTTTCTCCCGAGACATGCTCCTCAGCAATGGGTACCAGTGTTGTCTTGGCCAGTTCGGCGCTATCAGAATTATCCTTGGACGTTCCTCTTTGATTTTCAGTAGTACCTTGTGCATCAAGGGAAGAGGTGGAAATGCATATGCTGTCAGGTCTTTCCAGCTGAAGGATAGAGAGTCCACCTTCCATGCAAGTGGGTGGAATGTCCTTGTGCAGAATTTTTTGAGCTGGTGATTTTGTGGGGAAGCGAATAGATCTATTTGTGGCATTCCCCATTTCTTTGTGATGGTCTTGAAGATGTCCGGTGTAGCATCCATTCGTGAGCATCCGAGGTGGTTCTGCTTAAAATGTCTGCTAGGGTGTTCTCTTTTCCGTACAAATATTGCCTGTAACTGGATGTTGTAGCTGAGAGCCAGATTCCAAAGGTCCAAAGTCATTCTGCATAGGGGGTAAGAATGAGTGCCTCCCTGTTTGTTGATGTACCACATGACTGTGGTGTTGTCTGTCCTTATCATCAAATGACCTTCTTTGAGGAATGGTCTGAATTTTAGGATTGCCAGTTTTACTGCCAGCATTTCTTTTTGGTTTATGTGCAGGTGCAGCTGGTCCTGAGTCCACAGTCCTTGTACGCATTTGTCCATCATGTGTGCCCCCCATCCTAGGTCTGAGGCATCCGTTGTGATGGTTTGGTTTGCTTGAAAGTTGTGGAAGGGTAAGCCTGGGTTTGACTGGCATGCCTGAGCCCACCATAGGAACTCCTGTTTTAAGCATGGGATTAGTGGTATTTCTGTTTCTAAGCTGTGCCTGTGTTGAGACCATAAATTCTTTAGGTACCACTGTAACTTTCTCATATGCAGTCTGGCATGTGGGACCAAGATTATACATGATGCCATGAAGCCCAAGGCCTGCAGAACTTTTCTTGCTGTGAGTTTGTTCTGCTTTGTTAATACCAAGAAGTAAAGAGGGAGTTCTTTTTGTTTTTCTGCAGTTAGGAATGCCATCTGTTTTACTGTGTCCAATTCCGCGCCCAAGAAAGTTCTTGTCTGGGATGGTGTCAGCCTTGACTTTTGTAAATTGACTGTGTATCCCAGGGCTTGAAGCAAGTAAATGACCCTTTGTAAATCTGTTGTCAGCTTGCTTTTGTTGTCCGCTTGTAACAGGCAGTCCAGGTATGGATAAATTTGGATTCCCTGTACTCTGCAGTGAGCGATTACTGATGCCAGGCATTTTGTGAATACTCTGGGCAGTAGATAAGCCAAAGGGCAATGCTGAGAATTGATAATGCTCTGATCCTGCAAGAAATCTGAGGTATCTTCTGCAATTTGGTCGAATGGGGACGTGCAGGTATGCCTCCTTGAGATCTAGAGTTACCAGCCAACACTCCTTGCCCAGTATGGGAAGAAGTTGCTGTAGGGTCAGCATTTTGAATTTTGGGACAATGATGTATGTGTTTAAGATGGACAGGTCGAGAATAGGTCTCCAGTTTTTCTCTTTTCTTGGTACTAGGAAGAGTCTGGAGTAGAATCCTTTGCCCTGTTCTGTTATTGGTACCCTTTCCACAGCTCTCATCTTTATTAATTCCGCTATCTGATGCAGGGCTTCTATTTTTTGATTTGGTGGCAAGTTTGGCATTCCTCTTTTTACTGGTAAAGTGTGGAAGTGGAACCGGTAGCCTTGGTCTATGGTTTGCAAAATCCACTTGTCTTTTGTAATATAGCGCCAATTTTTCGAGAATAAGGCTAACTTTCCGCCTAATGGTGCTGCTATTTGCTCCCTGGTAGGCGGAGTCAGATTCAAGTCACTGTGATTGTCCTGTTGCAGTGGCAGTGGTTGTGTCTGTGCCTCGGTTATTGCCTTGCCACTGTCATCCTCTGTAGGCACCTCCTCTGGATTGATTTCTGCCCCTCGAGCGTCTGTTCCTGCCCCTTTGTGATCTTGTGGAGTCAGGAAAGGACCAATTTTTGGCAGGCCAGTTCCTGCTAAACCTTGGGGGCTGAACCTGTAGGAAATCTTTAACTGTTTGTACAGATTTTGCCTTCTCTTCCATTTTCTTCATTACCTGCTGGGCAGGTTCCCCAAATAGACTGGTCTTATCCATAGGAGCATCCAATAGCTTAGCTTTAACATGATCCGGCAAGACCTGTTCTTTCAACCATGCATGCCTTCTTATAACTGTGCCAGTCATGGCTGATCTAAATGAAGCCTCCAGTGCATCATAGCCACATTTTAAAGAATGGTTACTAACCTGTTGGATGTTATTCACCATTTCTAATACATATTTCTTATCTAAAGATTCATCAGAGGACAGCTTTTAATTAACTGATCAAGCATAAACTCTTGGTATTGGATCATGAAACTGACAGTTTAAAGCTCTAGCTGAGAGAGTAGCAGAGGTGTAGACTTTCTTCCCCATCTCTAATGACCTGGATTCCCTTTCAGAGGGAATAGGGTTTTTTGCTGTGGTCGAGGCTACTGCCTTAGGCCCCTGGGATATAGTTTCGGGGTCTGCAAGTGGGGCCTTGTATAGGTGGTGGTGAGTGTCTGGCACCCTGTAAAATCTATCTGGTTTGGCAGGGGCTGGAGGTAAAGAATCAGGTGCAGTGCAGACATCATTAAATGCATCGTCCACAACAGATAGGACAGGAGGTATAGCTAAGGGCCTATGCTGTGGCAAGTGCAGAAAAGTCCTAAGCCTTTTTCTTGAATCTGAGAAATCTTGTCCCTGCCATTGGAATTGTTCTCATGGCATGTAAGGTTTCCCCAAAGGAGAATTCCTCTGGTGGAGAGGCAGCTGGAATGGATTCTTCAGCATCTGAACCTTCATAATTGGAGAAAGGAGCCTCTGGCTGGTCTGTAATGTCTGAGTCATCCACAGAATCATCAGAGGACACAGGCTCGGGGGGGGGGGCTCTGCTCTAGGTCTATTTTCTGGGGGCTGAGAGGCCCTGTCTGGGTGAGATTGGGATCCCCTAATTAAGGATATTAAATCTTCTGCCAGAGTAAGCATTTGTGAACTAGAAGTGGGCCTGAGTGAGGGTGGTTTAACAGGCACTGATTTAGCTGATTTGGCTGCTTTAGCCCTGGCAAAGGCCTTAATAGACATGGCTGCAGGAGGCCTAGCAGCAGCACGTGCTGGGGTAGAGATATCCAAGGGGATGGTGTCTGATAGATCAGTAGGATCCACAGTTGTAGGCAAAATTTCTGAGGCTAGTTCAGGTAAGGTAGCAGGAGCCTCAGTAGTAGTCATGGATTCGGCTGTAGATTGACCAGTTTTCTCGGTTTCGGCGAAACCGAGACACTCGCTTGCTTAACCGTGGTTTCGCCAAAACCGCGGACCGCGAGTGTCGGTCTTTTCTTGCGTTTTTACAATTTGGGTAGTCGGAGGATCCGGCGGCATAATGTACGCATAAAATCTGAGCCAAAAACTGTTCAGCAAACTCCGACCGGCGCCTAAGCGTTCGTCGGTTGAAGGAAGCACAGGCCGAACAGGCTGCTACGTCGTGGTCTGGGCCTAAGCAAGGCAAACAGTAAGAGTGGAAATCTTTATGAGGTATTTGTTTCCCACAAGTTAAACAGTTATTGACTTTTTCTGACATCGGCTGAGGCAAGAAAGAGCCCCCAACGGGGTACTTGGCTTTTTAGAAGTCTTTGAAGTAGTATTCGGTAGTAGTAATCTCTGGATCTGACCGACCGGCACTTGCGAACAGCTTCTGCTTGGGCCACGCGGCAAGAAAGACTGAGGAAAATGGCGTCGGCTGATGCCTTTATACCTGAAGACCAGCAGAGATGACGTCGGGTGAAGTGCGACATCAGCCGAAGCCGGACCCGGACTTTGGAATCCGGCCGACCGAAGGGCTGCCTGACGACAGGACAACCCATTTGTTATGACTGCAGATGCATCCATGAAGGACATCTGCTCTCAGAAAGGCTGCTGAGGTAGAGGCAGCCCTAGTGGAAAGTGACCGGATTTCCCTTGGGCACAGGTTTACCATGATGCAAGTAGCAGAAACAAATGCAGTGGCTTATCCACTTAGAAATGGTCTGCTTTGATATAGCCTTCCCCTCTGATCCTGAAGCAAATGCCACCAGTAGTTGCTCAGACTTTTAGAATTTTGGTCCTGTTTAAGTAGAATCTTAGTTGTCTGTGTACGTCCAATGTATGCAGAATCTGTTCCCCCTTGTTCTGCGGATTTGTGTAAAAAGTTGGCAGGTGAACAGTTTGGTTAAGAGCCACACTGGATACCACCTTAGACATAAAGGAAGGATTGGTCCTGAGGGACACCCTGTCGGGGTAAAATGTAATAAAAAGCTCCACAGCAATGAGGGCCTGCAGCTCTGAAACCCTTCTTGCTGAAGTGATTGCCAAAAGGAAAGCTGTTTTCAAAGATAAAACTTTATATCCACAATAGCTGCTGGCTCAAAAGGAGGCAGGGTGAGTTTTTCCAGTACAAAATTGAGGTCCCATGCAGGAGTTGGTGATCTGGGAGGCCTTAAATTTTTGGCCCCTCTAAGATACTGTTTTAGCAGAGGATGAGAAAAGATGGTAGGCTCCGTGTTGTAATGAGCAGAGATGGCAGAGGTATGGATTTTCATTGAAGAAAAAAAAGATAGGCCCTTTACAGGCATCTCAATCATGTATTGTAAAATCTGAGGGATATTCAGTTTTGCTGTGTTCATTCATTGTGCTTGGTTCCAAGCACAGAAACTCTTCCACTTATCAGCATAAGATTTTCTAGTACTAGGCCTTCTGGCTTACAAAATGACATCCATTACAGATTTACTGAGAGGTGTTTGAATAATTACATGA
Source organism: Protopterus annectens (assembly GCF_019279795.1). Taxonomy (NCBI): domain Eukaryota; kingdom Metazoa; phylum Chordata; order Ceratodontiformes; family Protopteridae; genus Protopterus; species Protopterus annectens. The sequence continues at coordinate 352,479,348 of NC_056744.1, forward strand.
TCAGCCATGCTGCAAGGTTCAGAGTTTGGAGCGGAGTGTGCAGAATTTGATTTTTCTGCTGAGACAGTAGATGAGGTATCTGAGGCAAGTACCAAGGAGGGAGTTGAGACATTCCTTAGAATTGGGTACCAGTGCTGACGAGGCCAGTCCGGAGAAATTAGGATCATTTTTGTTTTTTCCTGTCTGACCTATAGCAAGACCTTGGAGATAAGAGGCAGAGGGGGAAAGGCGTAGACTGATAGTTTTTTCCAACTGAAGGATATAGCATCCACTTTCCATGCTCGTCTGTGACAAGTCCTTGTGCAGTATTTGTCCAGTTGATAATTTTGGGGGGAGGCAAATAGAGCTATGTCTGGGGTCCCCCATTTCTGTGTTACTATGCTGAAGATTTGTGGATCCAGTTTCCACTCTTGCGGGTCCATAAGATTTCTGCTTAGGTCGTCTGCCAGAGTATTTTGTTTTCCTGGCAGGAATTGAGCTTGAAGATGTACTTGGTAAGTCAAGGCTGTGTCCCACAATGCCATGGTTAGTCTGCAAAGGGGGTAGGAATGTGTACCCCCACGCTTGTTTATGTACCACATAACAGTGGTGTTGTCAGTCTTTATCAGACGTTGTCCTGGATGAAGTAAGTCCTTGAAGGCTGTCAGGGCATTCTTAACAGCTAGCATCTCTTTCTGGTTGATATGCAGATGAATTTGTTCTGGGCTCCATATGCCCTGAATGCATCTCCCCGCCAGGTGGGCCCCCCACGCATAGTCGGATGCGTCTGTAGTTAGGGTTTGGGTGGCAGGGGGTACAGTGAATGACAGTCCCTTGTTTTGGCGACATGTCTCTGCCCACCAAAGAAACTCCTGTTGTAGGCAGGGAATGAGAGGAATCACTGTTTCCAGACTGTAACAATGTTGACTCCATAATCTTTTTAGGTACCATTGAAGTTTCCTCATATGCAGTCTTGCATATGGAATTAGTAGAATGCATGATGCCATTAACTCCAAAGCCTGCAGAATTTGTCTTGCAGATAACTGGGTTTTTGCTGCCATCTGTTTTAAAGTATATAGTCAGTTGCCTTTGTTTGTCTGGCGTAAGGTAAGTCATCTGGGCAGTTGTATTTAAGCTTGCATCAGGAATGTAATTTTTTGAGAGGGTACCAGTTATGAATTATTTTCGTTTATTGTGTACCCTAGGCATGTTAGAAGTCTTTTTACAAATGCCAGATGTTGACGAATGTCCTTGTTCTCTGCTCGAATGAGACAGTCGTCCACATAAGGATAAATTTGTATGCTTCTTTGTCTGCAAAATGCAATTACTGGTGCCAGGCACTTTGCAAAGACCCTGGGCGCAGTAGATAAGCCAAAGGGCAGTACAGAGAATTGGTAATGCATAAAATCTGCCTTGAAGCGGAGGTATCTTCTGCACGATTCCCTTATTGGGATATGCAGGTATGCCTCTTAAGTCAGGAGTCAATAACCAAGCGTTCCTGCCCAGCATAGGCAGTAGCTGTTGTAAAGTCAGCATCTTGAATTTTGGAATGTCCAGGAATGTGTTCAAAATAGATAAGTCCAGTACTGGACGCCAAGCATTGCCTTTTCTGGGTACCAGGAAAAGTCTTGAATAAAAACCTTGTCCTTTTTTCTTTTCTGGTATTGGTTGAATAGCCCCCATATCCATGAGGTTTCTCCAAAAGAATAATCCTCAGGAGGAGATGCAGATGGGATGGATTCTTCTGCATCTGAATCCTCATAGGGTGGTATAAAAAATTTCTGATCAGAAGAAATAGAGACCTGATCTGAAGATTCATAATCAGTGTCTTGCCCAGGCCTCTTACCGGGGGGGACCCCTGATCAAGGTAATTAAGTTCTCAGCCATTTTGATCTTTTTTAGGCATAGGGGCCTGAGCACATGGCTCATGCGTCATTTTTTTTAGACTTAGAAGATGCTTTTGATCTTGTTTTTGAAGCTGGCGTTGGTTTTATATAAAAATGTTAAGGCCTGAAAACACCCTCGGAAGCCGGTGCCTGCTCAGCGGCTCTGGACCCATCCAAGGGAGAGACATCCGCAGATTCCAAAGGTGAAGCATCTCGCGGCATATCGGACTCCGTATGGGTCTCTGTAGAGGCCTGCGACTCAAAAGGAGCAGGTATCAGGGGCTGCGAAAGCGCCTCACTGAGTACCGGCGAACCGGCGACTGGCTTAGGAGAAGCTTAGTCGGTTTTGGACCTCGATCTGTCTCGGTCTTTTTCTTTGCGTTTTATGTAAACTCCTGTAGTTGGATTGCTAACCGACGAAATTTAAGGGTAATTAAATCTAGATCCAAATATTTTGGAGCAAAAATATACTGACACTTAATAGTGCGTTGGTTAAATCTAGTATAAAACAGACAGTACGGCAAGTTATGATCTGGGCCTAGGCAAGGAATGCAGTACAAATGAAAATCCTGGAGGTATTTGCTTCACACAAGTAATGCAATTATTAACTTTTACTGACATCGATAAGGAGCAAGAAAAAGTTTCCCCAATGGGGTACTTTGCTTTAGTTGAAGACTTCGGTTCTGAAACTCGAATGCAAAAATTTCAGGAGTTGGCCGACCGGCACTTGCGAACTGCTTCGGATATCGCGCGGCAAAAAAGACTGAAAAATGGCGTCAGCTGTATGTTTTATACCCCTGACGACCTGACATCATGGAAGAGGAGAAAGCAACAGACGCAGGACAATACAGTTGTGTACCTACCATAAATGTAGATGTTAGAGTGTATTCACTGTTGCAGTCATTACTCTTGGGTTATCCTGCTGGCAGTCTACCCGCAGTCGGCCTGAATTCCAACATTCTGGTCCGGCGTCTGTTGCAGCAGACGCCATTTTCTTCAGTTTTTCTTGCCCCAGATGTCAGGTGCCCCCAAAAGGGTAGGCTAAATATATTACGCAAATAAACATACATGCACTAAAGTACCATTTCCTTCAACTACAAGCAAATGCACCACATAGGTTGTATAGAATACAGAAGTACAGATAAACCCCCAGCAAAAGAAAGGATTTGGTGGGAGGGTAACCTGGACTGCAACAGTGAATGAGAAGTTATGTACCTACCATAACGTTCCCTGTTAGTAGTCTTCTTCTCGCCTTCTTTCTTGCTGGATGGGTTCGGAGCCGATCCTCGGCTCCGACTCTGCCAATACTAAAGCTCGAGAGCTTATTCCACCGGCTCGAGGCTCCCCTATATCCCACAATGCTAGGCGGTAACTACTCGGATCTCGTTTGATAGCTAAAACCAAGCAGTTCTGGTCTCCATAGTATGGAGGAGAGAGAAAGGGAACCCACCTCTATATATAAACCTGTAGGTAAGCTACCACAAACATAAAAGGGAGAACAGAGGTGGTAGAACATGTGCGAAGGAAAACCCCAATGGAAGATCCCAAAAATTCCTATCGGTCTGTCCAGGCTAGGGGGAAGGAGGGTAGGACGCAAGAAAGAAGGCAACTAACATGGAACGTTATGGTAGGTACATAACTTAATGTTAAGTTGTCAATCTCGCCTTCATTCTTGCTGGATGGGACCGCGTCCCTAGCACCTTACCCCGGGTGGCCTATCGGAACAGACTCTTGAGAATAGTGGGACCAAAGTTGGCACGGTTTCTGGAGGCCATATCCAATTTGTAATGCGAGATAAAGGTATGAGGAGAAGCCCATGTGGCTGCTGCACAAATGGAATCTATTGGTAGCCTGTCATGAAAAGCTACAGATGTAGCTAATGCCCTAGTTGAATGAGCTCTAGGTCTTGAAGGCAGTTTTTGATGTCTGATTTCATAGATGAAGGTAATTAAAGAGGTAAGCCATCTTGAAAGGGACACTTTAGTAACTGGAAGGCCCAATTTCCCTTCCGCATAAGACAGGAAGAGCTGATCAGATTTCCTGAACTGTTTAGTCCTGTCTAAATAATATCGAAGTTGGCGATGAGCATCTAGAAAATGTAACTTTTGTTCCGACCTGTTGGAATAAATCAGGGAAGAAGACTGGGAGATCAATCGTCTGGTTTATGCTTGCCTCGGAGGAAACCTTAGGCAAGAAGGCCGGATTAGTCCGGAGGGACACCCTGTCTTTATGGAAAACTCAGTAAGGAGGACGACTGCAAAGAGCATGAAGTTCAGATACCCTTCTAGCTGATGTTATGGCTACTAGAAAAATGGTTTTCCATGAGAGCAACTTAAGAGGGCATGAAGTCGCAGGTTCGAAGGGGGGGGGAGAATCAAGGATGCTAGGACCAAATTTAAGTCCCACTGAGGTGGGGGATCTTTGATTGGGGGCTTGAGCAAAAAGACACCTCTTAGAAAGGTTTTGCAGAGTTTATGGGACATGATACTGGAGTCCGAGACACCTACATGAAAGTTAGATATAGCAGCTAGTTGTACTCTAATGGTAGATGAGGAAGAGCCTAAATGAAAGAGCTCTGCCAGGAAGTCTAGGATAGACTGGATAGGTGCAGTGAAGGGTTCTATATTTTTTGATGCTGCCCAGAAGGAAAAACGCTTCCACTTACTATTGTAAAGACTTGTGAGAGGCTATCAGGATGTTGCGGACCGAATGTGAGATTAAGGGAAGCCTGGCTAGGGTAGGAATCGGAGAAACCACGCTGTGAGGTTGAGAGATTGGAGGGAGTGGTGCAGCTGGCCCGACTGGTGGGTCAAACGATCTGGCACTGGGTCCAGATGCCAAGGCTGCTCCAAGAGGTAATGGTGGAGGAACGGAAACCATATCTGACTAGGCCAGTAAGGGGCAATGAGGATCATGGTGACTCTCGAGGCGATAGCTTTCTGAATTAATTGAGAGATCAGTGGAAAGGGGAGAAAGCATACAGAAGTCGCCGGGGCCAATCGTGGACCAGAGCGTCTCTGGTGGGTTGGCCTGGTAAAGGGAAGAGGGTGAAGTCGTCGTGACACTTGCTGTTTTGGGGAGTAGCAAAAAGATCGCAGCAAGGCCGGCCCCATCTTCGAAAGACTTCTTCCAGCACTGATTTTTTTTTTAGAGCCCACTCGTGAGGCATGAGAATAGCCCTGCTCAACTTGTCCGCAATCACGTTGGACTTCCCGGGAATGTGCGTTGCTCAGAAAACGCTGAGAAGAAATCGCCCACTGCCAAAGTCTGAGTGCCTCTCGACATAAGGGGTAGGACTTGGTTCCGCCCTGTTTGTTGATGTACCACACTATGGACATGTTGTCCGTTTGAATTGCAATAGCCCCTGTGGGAAGAGAGTCCTGAAGGGCTTGCAATGCTAAAAGCACTGCTCTCATCTCTAAGACATTTATGTGCAAGTGGCATTCGAAAGATTGCCACGTGCCCTGCCCTGATAATGCCCCCTCCACACCCGATCAGGGAGGCGTCCGTCGTCACCGTAGCGATTGGGGGGGGGGGTGAAGGGTCTGCCATGGAGAACTTGAGGTGATGTGATCCACCAAGACAGGTGATTCTTGCAAGACTGGGTTAGTAGGATGATGTGAGACATTGGGAGCTGTTGGAAGGACCATTGAGAAAACAGCATCCACTGGAGGATCCGCATGTGAAAACGAGCTAAGGGGAGAAGTGTAATAGTAGCTGCCATGAGTCCTAATACCTTCAAGACTACCCTGGCTTTGATCTTGTTGCATTGAAGTAGAAGGTAAACTTGTTTGCGGATATCTGATACTCTTTGCTCTGTTAGTCTGGCGGAAAGATGAACTGTGTCTAAGGTAGCGCCTATAAAGGTAATAGATTGACCAGGCAGATTTTTCTAAATTTATTGAAATGCCTAGAGCTTGGCAAGTTTGGATGGTGAAGTCTCTCACCAGTTGATGCCTGGTGGTGGCGGTAAGGAGCCAGTCGTCCAAATATGGAAACACCTGGAATCCTTGACGTCTCAAGTGAGCCGCGACCACTGCCATACATTTGGTAAACACTCGGGGGGCTGTAGTGAGACCAAAGGGCAGGGCTCTGAACTGGTAGTGACTGGTTCCCAGCCTGAAGCGGAGAAACCTCCTGAAGCGTCTGTGCATTTTGATATGGTAGTACGCATCCTGAAGGTCTATAGAGCACATCCAATTGTCCTGACCCAAGAAGGGTAGAATGGACTGTAGCGTGACCATCTGGAATTTTGTTTTCTTCACATAATTGTTTAGCTTGCTGAGATCCAGTATTGGTCTCCAGTCCCCTGTTTTTTTTTTTTTGGTACCAAAAAGAATTTGGAGTAGATTCCGGATCCTTGCTGGTCTGCTGGGACTGGTTGGATAGCTCTTTTTGACAGCAGCTTTGATATTTCTAACGCTGCTTGTTCCCTTAGACTGGGTGGAACGTCTGGAAGGGATCCTTTGGGTTGGGATGGGATGTGAATAAAGGGGATTTTGTAACCCTCGGATATGATCGACTGTACCCATTTGTCTTGAGTGAGGGAAAGCCAGGCTTTTGGGTACAGTGATAATCTTTCCCCGACTGCCTCCGAAGGTGGACAGGCGGGCAGCTCCTCAGGGATGCTGAAAGGGTTCAGAGAAAGTTTCTCTGCTACCCTGGTTTTGTGGACCACCTCTGCCCCTAGGGCGGCATCTATTGTTGTTCCCCCCCTCTGCCTCTAGAGGAGAATCTACTTTGTGTGTCAGATGAGACTCCTTATGGTTTGCGGAACCACATTTTTCCACCCCTCTGACCTTTGCGATTAGGTCTGGAAGGGGTAGAAAAACTGACTCCCACGGCAGAGAGAGTCTTACCTGCCTGCTCGCACCTAGTCAATGTATCCTTCACCTGAGGTCCAAACAACGTTGAGCCATCAAAGGGGGAATTGGTGAAGGATGCCTTGAAAGGGTCCGCAAAATTGCAAAGCCGCATCCAGGCGTGGCGTCGTAAAGCTACACCTGTGCCTGCGGCCCTATTTCGCCCCATCAGCCGCATATGAGATAAGCCGCATGGAGGAGTTGACAATCGAATTCAGGGTTACCAATTGGGAGTTCATTTTGTCTTGGAACCCCTCAGCTGTTGGATCCTGTATGGCCTCACCCATATCCTTGAGTAAATCCCTCTGGAGATGGGTGAAGTGACACAAGTAGTTCAGCGACCGCATGGCAAAGCTCGCAGAGGAAAAAATCCGCTTACCGTACCTGTCCATGGTCCTAGACTCCTTATTAGGAGGATGGACAGGTACCGAAGGATCGGCTAATTCCTTCATAGTGGCTGCGGCCACCACCATGGCATCAACAGAGACACCTTTGGATAAGAACTGTTTCTCTTTCGGGGCAGTAATAAATTTTGACGGCCTCCTTGGGGTAGGTTCCACCGAATCAGGGGCCGTCCAAGCCTTCCTTGCCACCACATCCATGAGGGGGTCAAAGGGAGGAGACACCCAGGAGGTGGAAGGGCGAGAGCCAAACGCCTCGAGATAGACCGACTCGTCCTCTGAAGGATTAAGGGCTGGCCAGTTCCCCCTCTGTTTAAGGATTTCAAGGATGTCAGCAAAGGAGACATCCTCAGAGAGGGTCCGAGGGGAACGCTCAGATTCCTCCAAGTCGGTGTCAGAGGTGATAGACTCAGGGGAGTCAATGTGCTTCCTCTTGCACTGTCTCTTTCGAGGGGGTTCTCCTACCGGATCAGGAGAAGCCTTGGAAGAAGAGGATATTCCCAATGGGGAAACCTGTGGAGCTGGCTCTCTACGGTCTGTTACAAGGGGGTGAGTAGAAACCACCGCAGGCACTGAAGAGGGAGGGGCTGACAGAGCAGACTGTGGGGTAGACGCGGGGTCTAGTACGCTCCGCATGACCTCGAAGGTGCCCCGATCAGCCAAGGCCGAAGGTCCCCGTTCCGAGGAGACAAGGACCCCCCCCCGGCACCGACAGGGACAGCTCCGAGGCAGATGTCTGAGCCGAACTCATGAGCGCCGGCGCTCCAAGAGGGAGAATGGGGTCGGACAAGGGTCCGATGCCACTCGCCCCCTCGGAGCCGACGAGGGAAGCTCGGCACCGAGATCCCTACAAGGAGGAAATCGGAGCAGACGACGTAGCAGAAAAGGAAGTTATCGGCTCCGACGAGCCCTGGCTTCGAACTCAAAGGAGTCGGAGGAGGAATAGAAGCAGGGATGGGAATAGCCGCTGACTGTTGAGTAGGGCTATGCAGCATTTGGGCCAGTGCCTCGGACTTGAGAAGTCTACTCACCACCCTTTGCAAGTCATGGCCGGACAGCCTGGAGGACCGAGAGGAATGGGACCTATGGCTCCGCTCCGACAGAAGAGGGGATACCGGAGCCGCGTGGATGGAGCCGATGGAAGGGGACCTCGACCTCCTCTTTGAAGGTGGCTCCGATAAGACTATCGGAGCCGACTGAGACTTAGCAACCTCGGCTCCGGCCAGAGCTGAGGTAACGGTTTGAGACTTCGAAACATCGACTCCAGCCGGAGCCGATGTCGAAGCAGCCTTAATGCTCCCAGCAGACTGCTCAGAAGCTGAAGCCAACGGCCTGGAAGTCTTTGAAGGCTTCCCTGACGCAGACTGGGTCGAGGGGCCTTCAGGCTTTAACAAGCCTCGAAGAATAAGCTTATTTTTGCGTTCCTGCAGGACTCTAGGGCTGAATGCATGGCAAACAGCACAGGAGTCCTGCAGGTGCAAAGGTCCCAGGCAATAGACACAAAAGTGACAGTCTGTCAGAGACATTTTCTGACAGCACGAATCACACTTCTTGAAGCCTGAGACCTTGGAATCTTTAGACATCCTAAAAGAAACTGTATATAACAGACAACACACAGACACACCCTTTAACCAAAGGAAAAAAATCCAGTCACACTAGAATGACAGGGGAAAAAAGGGGAGTGGGCCAAAGGCCTAGAAGTTAAAAGGGAATAAAAAGGGGATAAAAGAAGTACAGTTTTGTAGCTACCATAAATGTAGATGTCAGATAGACATGCAACTGAAGTCATAACATGTGGGTTGTCCTGCCTCAGGCAGCCCTCGGTCGGCCGGATTCCAAAGTCTGGGTCCGACGTCGGCTGATGTCGCATTTCTCTCCAACGTCAGAGCAGCTGGAGTACATAAGCATCAGCCGATGCCATTTTCTTCAGTGTTTCTTGCCCCAGATGCCAGGTGCCCTCCAAGGAAGGCTGTAATCAAATTGGAAGACAAAAACAGGATTCCAAACAAATAAATGAGCAATACAACAAATACACCATAACAGATATCCCCAGCTAAGAGCAACAGGGATAGGAGTGGACCCTAGGCATAGAGGGGTATGGAGGGAGGGAAAATCCGACTGCAGTTGCATGTCTATCGGACATCTACATTTATGGTAGGTACAAAACTGTACTATGTCCTTCAAGAATGCAACTGCAGTCATAACATGTGGGTAGAATACCATAGCTTAGCTGGGGGAGGAGGAATGCTCTAGGAAAGCGATGGTGTGGCAATCAAACCCTGCAGGACTGCCAAAGCAAAGCCTGCTCTGGATCTGGAGTATAGAGGGAGATTGTAGTGTTTGGAGAATGTATGCACGGAGCTCCAAGTAGCAGCTTCTAGAATGTCCTTGGTAGGCACCCCTCTTAAGAATGCTGTAGAGGTGGCTGTAGCTCTGGTGGAATGTGGTCTGACATTGGCTGGAACAGTCTTTCCATGAAAGGAATAACAGAATCTGATGCAATGTCCAATCCATTTAGAAATAGTCTGTTTTGAAATTGCTTTTCCCTGGACTGCAGGGGCGTAAGCTACAAAAAGTGGTTCAGACTTCCTACTGGCCTTGGTTCTGTCCAGGTAGTATCGAAGTGGTCTGTGAATGCCCAAGGTATGCAACAGTCTTTCCCCCTTATTCTCAGGATTGGGGAAGAAAGCAGGCAGATGAATGGCTTGATTTAAAGAAACCCTAGATACCACCTTTGGAATAAAAGTAGGGTTGGTCCTTAATGAAACCCTGTCTCTATGAAAAATAATAAAGGGTGGTATTGCCATTAGGGCCTGTAGCTCCGAAACCCTTCTTGCTGAAGTAATTGTCAACAGGAAAGCTGTCTTCCATGAGAGAAATTGCAAGTCAACTGAAGCTGCTGGCTCAAATGGAGGTAGAGTCAGTTTTTCTAAGACAAAATTGAGGTCCCAGGCTGGCACTGGGGCCTTTCTTGGTGGCTTAATGTTCTTGATTCCCCTGAGGAATTGTCTTAGTAAGGGGTGAGAAAAAACAGGAGGATCAGTGTTGTATCTAGCTGAAATAGCAGATGCATGTATCTTTATGGAAGAATATGAGAGGCCGTTCTTTAACATATATCTGCCAAATATTCCAAGATGAGTGGGATGTTCAACAATGATGCATCATGTCCCTTGCTGGTATTCCAATTGCTGAATCTTTTCCACTTTGCTAAGTAAACCTTTCTGGTGGATGGTCTTCGAGCCTCTGTTAGTATCCGCTGAACTTCCTTGGAGAGACATAAGCTGAAGTTATTTATGGGATCTCCCAGGCTGTTAGCTGCAGTGTCTGAAGATTTGGATGCAGTGTTTCGAAATTGTGTTAAGTCAAAAGTAGAGGCCACTGGGGGAGGGCCCACCTCCTAGTGTGACATATGCTCCGTAGTAGTGGGTACCAGTGTTGTCTTGGCCAATCCGGAGCTATTATGATTCCCTTGGGCTTCTCTGCTTTGATCTTTAGTAATACTGAGGTCATCAGTGGCAGAGGTGGGAATGCATAGATTGCTAGGGAGTTCCAGTTGAATGAGAGGGCATCTATTTTCCAAGCTTTTGGATGGTATGTCCTTGTGCAAAATTTTGGCAGAAGATGGTTGAGGTGAGAGGCAAATAGGTCCACTTCTGGCTTGCCCCATGTCGAAGTGAGTTGTCTGAAGGCCTTCGGATGTAACCTCCACTCGTGTGGATCTGTGAAATTCCTGCTTAGGCTGTCCGCCAACACATTGTCTTTTCCTGGAACAAACTGGGATTGTAACTGGATGTTTAGGCTCAGTGATTTCTCCCAAAGCTGCATTGTCATTCTGCAAAGGGGGTAAGAGTGGGTGCCCCCCTGCTTGTTTATGTACCACATCACAGTGGTGTTGTCTGAGGCGTCTGTAGTCGTGGTCTGTGTTATCTGTGGTTTTTTGAATGACATACCTGTGTTTTCCTGGCTCACCGAGGCCCACCATAGGAATTCCTTTTGTAGGCATGGAATGAGTGGTATGATTGTCTCCAAGTTGTTGCTGTGTTGAGACCAAATGCTTTTTAGGTACCATTGAAGCTTTCTCATGTGTAGTTTTGCTAATGGAACCAGTAGAATGCAGGATGCCATGTAACCCAGGGCCTGTAGGAATCTCCTTGCGGTCATCTGGGTGAGTTTTGCTAAACCTTTGAAGTAATAAGTTAACTTCTCTTGCTTGTCTTCTGTCAGGTAAGCCATCTGAGAGGCTGTGTCTAGTTTGGCTCCTAAGAAGATTATTTGCTGGGATGGCTGCAGTCTTGACTTTTGGAAGTTGACTGTGTATCCCAGAGCTTGAAGTAATCGTATGACATAATCCAGGTTTTTTGTCAACATCAATTTGTCGTCCGCTTGAATGAGGCAGTCGTCCAGGTACGGGTAAATTTGTATACCCTGGAGCCTGCAATGAGCAATTACTGAAGCCAGACATTTTGTAAATACACTGGGCGCAGTAGATAAGCCAAATGGCAATGCTGAGAATTGATACTTTTTCAGTAATTTCTGACATCGGCTGAGGCAAGAAAAGGTCCCCAACGGGGTACTTAGCTTTTTTGATGACTTTGGTATCGTAGAATACAGGAGCTGACCGACCGGCACTTGCGAACTGCTTCTGCTTCGGGCACCGCGCGGCAAGAAAGACTGAAGAAAATGGCGTCGGCTGATGCTTATGTACTCCAGCCGCTCTGACGTCGGAGAGAAATCGACATCAGACGGACCCAGACTTTGGAATCCGGCCGACCGAGGGCTGCCTGAGGCAGGACAACCCACATGTTATGACTGCAGTTGCATTCTTGAAGGACATCAAGGGAGACCCGATTTAAACTAAAGGGATACTCTATATTAAAAACTAAACTAAATAGAAAGGACAGGGGTAGAAATTTGAAGTTTTTGACTATAAAACTTACTAACCTGCCAGAGCCGGTAGAAGAAAGCACCTAGTCAGCTAAGCGGCAAACGAGATCTGGGTAGTTACCGCCTAGCATTGTGGGATATAGGGGAGCCCCGAGCCGGTGGAATAAGCTCTCGAGCTTTAGTATTGGCCGAGTCGGAGCCGGGGATTGGCTCCGAACCCATCCAGCAAGAATGAAGGCGAGACTGACAACTTAACATTACACTTTAATATCTACATTTACGGTAGATACACAACTGTACTATGTTCATAGTGTTTCACTGTTGCAGTCATTACTCTTGGGTTGAATCCCAAAGCTGAGGATGGGTTGCTGGGCTAAATAGGATTAGGAGAAGCTATGAGGCCCTGCAGAACTGCAGTGGCAAAGCCTGCTCTGGATTTAGAGTAAAGAGCTAAGTGGTAGTGCTTTGTAAAGGTGTGCACTGAACTCCAAGTTGCGGCCTCTAAGATGTCTTTGGTTGGTACTCCTCTGAGGAAGGCTGCGGAAGTGGCTGCTGCTCTGGTAGAATGAGGCCTAATGCCCTTAGGCACTGATGTGCCATGCTGTGAGTAGCAGAAACAAATGCAGTGACCTATCAATTTAGGAATAGTCTGTTTTGAAATAGCCTTTTCTTGTGATCCTGCAGCATACGCTACTAAAAGTTGCCCAGTCTTTCTGAAAGCTTTAGTTCTGTCAAAGTAGAAACGTAGCTGTCTATGTCCAAAGAATGCAGAATTTTCTCACCCTTGTTCTGTGGGTTTGGATAAAAGGTGGGCAAGTGAATGGTTTGGTTGAGGGCCACACTGGACACCACACCTTAGGCATAAATGTAGGGTTTGTCCCCAGAGAAACCCTGTCTGGATGAAAAATGATAAAAGGTTCCACAGCCATGAGCGCTTGTAACTCCGAGACTAGTCTTGCAGAGGTTACTGCTAGGAGCAGAGCTGTTTTCCTGGATAAGAATTTTTTATCAGCTGTTGAGGCTGGCTCAAAAGGAGGCTGCGTGAGTTTTTCCAAGACATAATTGGAGGTCCCATGCAGGTATTGGTGCTCTCCTTGGAGGCCTGATGTTTTTGGCCCCTCTGAGGTACTGCCTTATTAAGGGATGAGAAAAAATAGGTGGTTCCGTATAGTAAGGGGCTGAAATAGCAGAGGCATGAATCTAAATTGATGAAAAGGAAAGTCTTTAGTCCAGCATCTCGGTTAAGTATTGTAAAATCGGAGGAATATTTGGTACCTGCGTGTCAATGCCTTGTTCCTGGTTCCAAGCACAGAATCTCTTCCATTTTTCTGCATAAGATTTTCTGGTACTGGGCCTCTTGGCCTCCAAGATAACATCCATAAGAGCTTTTGAAAGAGAAATGTTCTGAGAGGCTACATTATCCGCCATGCTGCCAGATTTAGGGTCCTGAGTTGGCTGTGCAGGATCTGTTTTGTTGGGTCAGTAAGTGAGAAGTTGGCAATGTCCATGCTGGACCGTGAGACAAGATCTTTAGGATTGGATACCAGTGCTGGCATGGCCAGTCTGGGGCAATCAGTATCATTTTTGGCTTCTTTTGTCTGACCTTTAGGACTACTTTGGGAAGGAGAGGCAGTGGAGGAAAGGCATATACGGTTAGGTTTTTCCAGCTGAAGGATAGGCCATCCACTTTCCATGCTTGTTTGTGATAAATCCTTGTGCAAAATCTCTGTAAATGGCAGTTGTGAGGGGAGGCAAATAGATCTATGTCTGGCCATCCCCATTTCCTTGTTATCATGCTGAAGACTTGAGGATCCAGTTTCCACTTGAGGCGATCCATGAGGTTTCTGCTTAGTTCGTCTGCCAGAGTATTTATTTTTCCTGGCAGGAATTGTGCTTGCAGGTAAACTTGGTAAGTCAATGCTGTGTCCCACAAAGTCATTGCTCGTCTGCAGAGGGGGTAGGAATGTGTGCCCCCCTGCTTGTTTATGTACGACAACTGTAGTATTGTCAGTCTTTATCAGTAGTTGTCCTGGATGAAGCAGATCTTTGAAAGCGGTCAGGGCATTCTGAACAGCTAGCATCCCTTTGATTGATATGAAGATGCATCTGGTTTGCGGGCCATGTGCCCTGAATACATTTTCCTGCCATGTGGGCCCCCCAGGAATAATCCGATGCATCCGTTGTGAGTGTCTGTCTGGCTGTGGGTAGAGTGAATGGAAGACCCTTGCTGTGGCCTGTGCCCACCATCAAAAATCCTGTTGCAGACAGGGAATAAGGGTAAAGTTTCCAGGCTGTGGCAATGCTGCGTCCAAACACTTTTTAGATACCATTGTAGTTTCCTCATATGCAGTCTGGCATATGGAATTAGCAGAATGCAGGATGCCATGAAGCCCAAGGTCTACAGGATTTTCTTTGCAGATTACTGGGTCTTTGTTGCCAACTTTTTGAAGTATGAAGTCTGTTGCCTTTGTTTGTCTGGCGTGAGATGAGCCATCTGGCCAGATGTATTAAAGCTTGCACCCAGGAATATTATCTTGAGACGGTACTAGTTTTGATTTCTTTTCGTTTACTGTGTACCCTATGCAAATTAGTAATCTTTTTACAAACGCCAGATGCTTTAGAAGAAGGTCTTCATTCTCTGCTTGAATAAGGCAGTCGTCCATGTAAGGATATATTTGAATTCCTCTTTGTCTGCAAAATGCAATTACTGGTGCCAGGCATTCTGTGAAGACCCTGGGCGCAGTAGATAAGCCAAAGGGCAGTGCAGAGAATTGATAGTGCATTGAGCCAGCAATGAATATGAGGTATCTTCTGCAAGACTGTCTGATTGGAACATGCAGGTATGCCTCTTTTAGGTCCAAAGTTACAAGCCAAGCCTTCTTGCCCAGCATGGGCAGTAGCTGCTGCAGAGTCAACATCTTGAATTTTGGAACTTCTAGAAATGTGTTTAGTATAGACAGGTCCAGTACTGGTCTCCAGGCTTTGCCCTTTCTGGGCACCAAGAAAAGTCTCAAGTAAAATCCTTGTCCCTGCTCTTCCTGTGGTACTTGTTGAATAGCCCTCATGTCCATGAGGGATGCATATTGCTTTTGTGCCTCTGCCCATTGATTGTGTGGCAGGTCTGGCATACCCTTTGCCCTTGGCAGGGTGTGAAAGTGGAACCTGTAGCCCTGGGACACTATGTTCAAGATCAATTTGTCCTGGGTAATCATTTGCCAATTTGTAGAAAAAAGTGCTATCCCCCCCCCCCCCCCCAAGGGGTCTGCCAAAAGATAAGTGCTTGGATCTGGCAGAGGAAAGTCATTGGGACCGTTTCCTGTATGGTTGCGATTTGTCTTCTCCGCTTTTGGAGGTAGGAGTACCCCATTGTTTAGGCCTGTATGAGCCTTGGGGCAGAGATCTGCCTCTGTGACATCTGTAGCTGCCTGTTTGTGGCCTGTCTGACACTGGAAAGGACCAATTCTTTGAAGGCCAGTTCCTGCTAAATCTGGGTGGCTTTACCTGTAGGAAATCCTTAACCGTCTGCATGGATTTTGCTTTATCCTCCATTTTCTTCAACACCTCTTCTGCCTTAGCACCAAACAAAGTATCATGTTGTAATGGAGCATCTAATAATTTTGCTTTAACATGATCAAGCAGATTCTGTTCCTTTAACCAAGCATGCCTTCTAATGACAGAACCTGTAACAGCGGCCCTGCAAGAAGCCTCCAGTGAATCATAACCACATTGCAAAGTATGCTTTCCCACTTGTTCAGCTGCATGCAATAAATCCTGTATTTCCTTGTTCTCAGAACATTCAGTATTTGTCAACATTCTCTGTTTAAACAGTGACATTAAGTATTGCTGATATTTAAGCATATGAAACTGACAATTTAAAGCCCTTACAGCCAAGGTAGCAGAAGTGTAAACTTTTTCCCCCCATTTGTCCAGTGCCCAAGAATCCCTATCAGAGGGGACAGGGTTTTTTGCAGTGGAACCCTTGACCCCTTTGGGACCCTGAGATGTAGTTTTTGGGTCAGCAGCGGGGTATTTATATAGAAATTTATGAGAGTCTGGGACCCTGTAGTATCTGTCTAGCTTAGCAGATGCAGGGGGTAGAGTCAGGAGACAGGTCGGACTCTGAAAACAAATCTACAATGTCTAGAACAGGTGGAATAGCAAGAGGCCTGTGCTGAGGTAGTAGAAGAAAGTCTCTGAGCCTTTTCTTAAATTCTGAGTAATCTTTGCTCTCCCAGTGAAAATGTTCCCTCATGGTATGCAGGGTTTCCCCAAAAGAATAATCCTCAGGAGGAGTGGCTGAAGGAATGGATTCTTCAGCATCAGAATCCTCGTAGGGAGGAAAAGAGGATCCCTGCTCAGAAGAGGAATCAGAAGAAATTGAAACCTAATCAGAAGAATCATATTCTGTCTCTTGCCTAGGCCTCTTACCAGGAGGGGGATGGGAACCCCTGATCAAAGTAATTCGGTCTACAGCCATTTTAAGCATCTATTTTTTAGGCATGCAAGTCAGAGTAGGAAAATGCTGAACTTGTTTCTTTGACTTTAGAAAGTACAGTTTTGTACCTACCATAAATGTAGATGTTAGAGTGTATACCCTGCTGCAGTCATCACACTTGGGTTATCCTGCTGTCAGGCGGTCCCGCAGTCGGCCCGAATTCAAAAGTCTTGGTCCGGCGCCGGTTGCTGTCGCTTCCTCCCTGACGTCAGAGCGCCAGGGGTATATCAGAGGCATCAGACACCATTTTCTTCAGTTTTTCTTGCCCCAGATATGTCAGGTGCCCCTAATAGGTAGGCAAATTATACATACATATACACACACACATATATATATATATACACATATATACATATATATATATATATAATATATAAATGAAACAAAACCCTTAGGCACAAGCAAATACACCGCAGAGGTAGTAAAGAATAGAGTGGAAGAGACAAGTTCAACTAGTCCAGAGGGGATGGAGGGAGGGTAACCTGGACTGCAGCATGGTATACACTCGAACATCTACATTTATGGTAGGTACAAAACTGTACTATGTTCGTGGTACCCTGTTGCAGTCATCACACTTAGGTAGAATCCCAAAGCTAAGGATGGGAAGTGGAGTCAAACAGGGTTAGAGGAGGCTAGAAGGCCCTGCAAAACTGCAGTGGCGAAGCCAGCTCTAGTCAGAGTAAAGTGGTAAGGTTTGGTGAAGGTGTGTACTGAACTCCAAGTTGCAGCTTCCAGAACATCCTTGGTTGGCACCCCCCTGAGGAAGGCTGTAGATGTAGCTGCTGTCCTGGTAGAGTGGGGCCTTATGGTAGCAGGAACTGGTTTTCCATGGTGGGTGTAGCAAAAACGTATGCAATGTCCTGTCCATTTGGAAATGGTCTGTTTTGAGATCGCCTTTCCTTGTGATGCTGTAGCATAGCATACAAAAGCTGGTCAGATTTTCTGAAAACCTTAATTTTATCCAAGTAGTAATGTAGCTGTCTGTGAATGTTCAAGGAATGCAGGAGTCTTTCTCCTTTGTTCTGTGGATTTGGAAAGAAGGTGGGTAAATGAATGGTTTGATTTAGAGCCACACTTGATACCACCTTAGGCATAAAGGAGTGGTTAGTTCGTAGAGAAACTCAGTCTTGATGAAAAATGAGGAAAGGCTCTACTGCCATTAGTGCCTGAAGCTCCAAAACTCTTCTAACTGAAGTGATTGCTAGCAGCAGGGCAGTCTTCCATGATATAAACTTTAAATCAGCTGAGAAAGCTGGCTCAAAAGGAGGTAGTGTGAGTTTTTTCCAGAACAAAGTTGAGGTCCCAAGTAGGCGTTGGGGCTCTCCTGGGAGGCCTAACGTTTTTGGCCCCTCTGAGAAACTGCCACAGGAGTGGATGTGAAAATAAGGGAGGATCCGTGTTGTAGTGAGCAGAAATAGCTGAGGCGTGGATTTTAATAGATGAAAAAGAAAGCCCTTTGTGTAACATCTCAGTTAGATATTGCAGAATCTGAGGTATGTCTGGCTGAAGAGTATTTTGGCCTTTAACATGGTTCCAGGCGCAAAACCTTTTCCATTTGTCTGAGTAGGCTTTCCTGGTGCTGGGCCTCCTGGCCTCCAGAATAAACTTCCATAACAGCTTGTGAGAGAGGAGCTGGCTGGTTACTTAGGTCATCTGCCATTCAGCCAAGTTTAAGGTTTTGAGCTGGCTGTGTAGAATCTGATCGTCTTGCTGTGTGAGCAGGTGGGTAATTTGTGGTAGAATCCATGGTGGGCCCTGGGCCATATTCCTTAATAGTGGGTAGCAGTGCTGGCGTGGCCAGTCTGGGGCAATGAGTATCATTCGGGGTCTCTCCATCCTGACTTTCAGTGGCACCTTTGTGAGAAGGGGTAGTGGAGGAAAGGCATATACTGTTAGCATTTTCCAACTGAATGAGAGTGTGTCCACTTTCCAAGCTTGATGGTGAAAAGTCCTTGTGCAAAACTTTGTTAGCTGATAGACCCGTTTGCCAGCCCTCAAAACTATATCTGGGAGACCCATTTTTGAGTTATTGTGAATACTTGTGGATCCAGTTTCCATTCGTGGGGATCCATGATGTTTCTGCTTAGGTCGTCTGCCAATGTGTTCTTTTTTCCTGGCAGGCATTGAGCTTGTAATTGAACTTGGTAAACCAGTGCTGTGTTCCACAAGGAAATTGCTTGCCTGCATAGAGGGTAGGAGTGTGTACCCCCTTGTTTATGTACCACATTACTGTGGTGTAGTCTGTCCTTATGATAAGCTGTCCTGGATGTAAGAGGTCCTTGAAGGCTGTCAGAGCATTTTGTACAGCTAGCATTTCTTTCTGATTGATGTGCAGATTCCTTTCATCTGCTGCCCATATGCCTTGAACGCACCGCCCTGCCATGTGTGCCCACCAGGCATAGTCCGATGCATCTGTTGTCATAGTTTGCCTGGCTGGGGGTAGGGTGAAAGGCTGACCCTTGTTGCGGTGACATGCCTGTGACCACCACAGAAACTCCTGTTGAAGGCAGGGAATGAGATTTATCATTGTTTCCAAGCTGTGGCTGTGTTGAGTCCATACGCTATTTAGGTACCATTGTAATTTCCTCATATGCGGTTTTGCAAATGGTACTAGTAGTATGCAAGATGCCATGAAGCCCAAGGCCTGCAGAATTTTTCTTGCAGGGAGTTGGGTCTTTGCTGCCATTGTTCTGAAGTGTTGAGTTAATTGTAGTTGTTTGTCTGGCGTCAGATAAGCCATCTGGGCCATTGTATGGCACTCAGGAAGGTCATATTTTGTGAGGGCACTAGTTTTGATTTCTTTTCGTTTACTGTGTACCCTAGGCAACTTAGAAGATGTTTTACAAAAGCCAGGTGTTGTAAGAGAATGTCGTCCAGGTATGGGTATATTTGAATTCCTCTTTGCAGTATGCAATTACTGGTGCCAGGCATTTTGTGAAGACCCTGGGCGAAGTAGATAAGCCAAAGGGCAGTGCAGAGAATTGGTAATGGGTTGAACCTGCAATGAAACGGAGGTATCTTCTGCAACTTTGTCTGATAGGGACATGCAGGTATGCCTCTTTGAGGTCCAACGTTACTAGCCAAGCTTTCTTGCCCAACATGGGAAGAAGCTGCTGTAGTGTTAGCATCTTGAATTTGGGTACTTGCAAGAAGGTGTTTAAAATTGAAAGGTCCAGAATGGCTCTCAAGCATTATCCTTTCTGGGGACTAGAAAGAGCCTCGAGTAAAATCCTTGGCCTTGCACCTGTGTAGGTACCAGTTGAATGGCTCTCATGTCCATAAGAGCTGTAATTTGTTTTTGTGCCTCTACCCACTGATTTTGTGGCAGGTTTGGCATTCCTCTTATCCTTGGCAAGGTGTGGAAATGAAATCTGTATCCATGTGAGATGATGTCTAGGACCCATTTGTCCTTTGTGACGATGTGCCAGTTGTCTGCAAAAAGTGTTAATTTCCCTCCCAAGGGAGCTGCCAAGAGAGTTTTGCTTGGCAGTATGAGGTTTAAGCCATTGTGTTTGGCTTCTAGTGGTTTGGGACCTGTCTTCTCCTCCCTTCGGTGTTGTAGTGCCCCATTGGCGAGGTTTGTAAGGGATTTGTGCTTGTCCTCTGCCCCTTGGGCGCCTGTATTTACCCCTCTGTAGTCTGTCAGAAGCTGGAAAGGACCAATTTTTTGTTGGCCAATTTCTGCTGAAGCGTGGGGGCTGTACCTGTAAGAAATCTTTGACCGTCTGCATAGATTTTGCCTTATCCTCCATTTTCTTTAAAACCTCCTCTGCTTTAACCCCAAATAAGACATCCTGCTGTAAAGGTGCATCCAGTAACTTTGCTTTAACATGATCAGGCAGAGATTGTTCCTTTAATCAAGCATGCCTATGTATAACAGACCCAGTAACAGCTGCTTTAGAGGAAGCTTCCAAGGCATCAAAACCACATTGTAAAGTATGTTTGCCCACCTGTTCAGCTGCATGCAACAGATCTTGCATTTCCTTGAATTCAGACTGTTGAGGGTGCATGGCCATCTTTTGTTTTATTTGAGACATTAGGAATTGCTGGTATTTAAGCATGTGAAATTGACAATTTAGTGCATTCATAGCTAGAGTAGTTGAGGTGTAAACCTTCTTCCCCCACCTATCTAGTGCTCTGGAGTCCCTTTCTGAGGGTACAGAATTTTTTGCCCTAGAAGCCTTAGCCCCTTTGGGACCCTGGGAGATAGTCTCTGGGTCAGCAGCAGGGCTTTTGTAAAAGAATTTGCGTGAGTCAGGCACTCTATAGTATCTATCTGGTTTGGCTGGAGCAGGAGGCAGAGAGTCTGGATTTAGACTACATTCTAAGAATACATCATCCACAATGTCCAAAACTGGGGGGATAGCAAGTGGTCTGTGCTGGGGGAGTAAAAAAGAAACTCTCGGAGCCTTTTCTTTGAGTCAGAGTAGTCCTGACCTTCCCAGTGGAAATGTTCCCTCATGGTGTGTAAGGTTCCCCAAAGGAATAATCTTCAGGGGAAGAAGCTGAGGGAATGGAGTCTTCAGCATAAGAATCTTCATAAGGGGGAAAGGAGTAATCCTGTTCCTCAGAGGAGCCTGAGGAAACAGACACTTGATCAGAGGAGGCATAATCCTCCTCTTGTCTAGGCCTTTTGTCTGGGGGGGGGGTTTGGGTACCCCTGATCAAAGAAATCAAATCTTCAGCCATTTGACGCATCTGTTTCTTAGGCATAGGGCCTTGACCTGGGGAATGAAGTGTAGGCTTTTTTGGCTTTAAAGGAGTCTTAAGCTTAGCATAAGATTTTATGGTGAGGGTAGTCGGTCTGAAGACACCTTCAGAAACCGAAGGTGTTTCTACAGCACCAGCTTCCCCTAGTGCAATGTCGTCGGTACGGCCCAAGGAAAAAGGCTGTCTGCCTAGAACTCTCTGCTGTGGGATCCGAAGCGGCCTGGGGATCCAATTCAGCGGTAGCCAGGGGCTGCGTAGGCACCTCACTGAAAATCGGAGAACCGGCGACCGGTCCAGCCGAGACCTCGGAGTCTGGCTTGGATCTAGGCTACCTGTCTTTATCCTTGCGTTTTTATGCACGCCGGTAGTCGGTTGCTCCAACGGCATAGTGTAATTAAATTTTCTACCGAACTAGCGTCGTGCGAAATCAAAGCGTCGCTTTATAGTTTGCTTATTGAACCTACCGATAAACCAGTGATGTCATGGTCTGGGCCTAGGCAAGGTATACCAAAAGAATGAAAGTCCTTATGAGGTATTTGCTTCCCACAAGAAATGCAATTGTTAACTTTTTCTGAAATCGGACTGTGGCAAGAAAAGGTTCCCCAACGGGGGTACTAAGCTTTGAAGACTTCGGACTGAAACTCTATTTGAAAATCTCAGGTGTCTGCCGACCGGCACTTGCGAACTGCTTCTGCTTCGGGCACCGCGCGGCAAGAAAGACTGAAGAAAATGGTGTCGGATGCCTCTGATATACCCCTGGCGCTCTGATGTCAGGGAAGAAGCGACAGCAACAGATGCCGGACCAAGACTTTGAAATTTGGGCCGACTGCGGGACCGCCTGATGGCAGGATAACCTAAGTGTGATGACTGCAGCAGGGTACCACGATGAACATCTGCTTTAGTCTTTGAAGCTGAAGATGGCTTAACATTTAACTGAGTAGGTATGAAGACACCCTCAGAAGCCAATGCCTGCTCAGTGGCTCCGGAGCCATCTGAGGGAAGGATTTCAATGTGTCCAATACCTTGAGTATCCAGAGGTCCAGTCGGCTCCACGTGGGATTCGGAAGCGACCTGTGGCTCTGAGGTAGCGGGCGTCAGGGGCTGCGAAAGCACCTCACTGAGAACCGGCGACTGGCCTAGCGGAGGCCTCGCTGTCGGTTTTGGACCTCGGATGCCTATCCCTTTCCTTTAACTTTCGTTTTTTGTAAACTCCGGTCGTCGGCTGTTCCGGCGGCATTATATAGTTAAATCTTCGGCCAAAGTAAGGAAATGCAAAATCGAACCGACGCTTAATGGTGCATTGGTTAAATCTAGCACAAAACAGACAGCTAGCAACGTCGTGGTCAGGGCCTAGGCAAGAAATACAGTAAGAATGAAAATCCTTGAGGTATTTGCTTCCCACAAGAGATACAATTGTTAACTTTTTCTGACATCGGTCTGGAGCAAGAAAAAAGTTTCGCCAATGGGGTACTTAGCTTTAATGAAGACTTCAGTTCTGAAATTCGGATCTGAAAATCTCAGAAGTCGGCCGACCGGCACTTGCGAACTGCTTTTGCTTCGGGCACCGCGCGGCAAGAAAGACTGAAGAAAATGGTGTCTGCTGCATCTTTTATACCCCTGGAGCACTGACATCAGGGAAGAGGCGACAACAACAGAAGCCGGACCAGGACTTTGGAATTCAGGCCGACTACGGGTAGCCTGCCAGCAGGATAACCCAAGAGTAATGACTGCAACAGTGAAACACGAACATCCAAGACTTTGTTATTCAGGCAGGCTGAGGGCAACCTGCCAGCAGATTACCCTAATGTAATGACTGCAACTGAAACACGAAGAACATCATGAAAGTTATTGAACTGTTGACATTAAAATGGCAGACAATTTTATAATACATGACCCACTGTATGAACAGTATAAACATGAACATTCTAGAATCTTTTTAAGTATCGATGACCAGATACAGCTTATATATAAAAAACAGAAAAATTAAACTGAAACAGGATAAAACAGACTATTTAAATGACAAAGCATACCCAAAGACCACCAGTATCTCAAGTATGGTGGAAGAAAAACTTTCTTCGGAATAGCAACACCAACAATCAAAACATCAAAGAATAGGTGAATGAAAGACTGGAGAGCATGGAAGAAATTTTTACCAATGCCCGTTTAGAGTCCCCCCCCCCCCAATTAAGATGATCAGAACGAATAAAGGAGAGGCAAATGAATCAACGGGCAGACCACAATCCACATGCACCCCCAACCCCACCGAGAGATCAATGGATAATGAACAACTCATTCCCATCTAAATGCGCTGTTAGA